>NW_027512677.1:0-300000 GCF_048772815.1 Callospermophilus lateralis | reverse complement strand
ATGTAATTCATTTTCGAAGTGCTCGAAGTGGTCTTTCATTGTCTGATTATGCTGTCTAATGTCTTCCTTGAGACTCCAGATAATCTGAAGCATGTATATCCTGAATTCTTTATCTGACATTCCATCTGCTGCAGATATTACCTCTTCTAAAGTTGAGTTGACCTGCATTGCTTGTGGTCCTTTCTTTCCTTGTCTTTTCATACTGATCGCGTTTCTTTCTGCTTGGTGAAACTGTTTTGTTATTGATTTTCCCCCTATATATTTATATTGCTCTTATATAGTTGCAAAGTCTCCCTCGCAGGCTTTGGCGGTGGTTCTGCCCCTCCTCCAATTGGGGCAATGTGCCTACTACGCTGGCAGGCTGCTGTGCCTCTACTTTCGGTGGGCCTGTTCTTTCGGTGGTCACAGGTTCGCCTCCCTTGCAGGCGTGAGAATCGGCTCTGCACCTCCGCTGGCCGCTAGGCCTGTTCTGTCTGTTGTTTGCAGGTCTGTCTACCTAACAGGTGCTGGTGGCGGCTCTGCCCCTCCCCCAAACGGGGTGATGTGTCAGACGGCCACTGGGCCTGTTTTATCAGTGGTCACGGTATCGCCTACCTTGCAGGTGGGTGGGGCAGCTGTGCCCCTGTGCAGGTTTCTGGGCCTGACCTGCCGGTGGGTCGCAGGTCATTCATTTTTTAGTTCTAGTAGTTTTTGTACACCTTTTTGTGTCTTCTATGTATAGAATAATGTCACCCGAAAATAGTGATAATTTGCGTTCTTATTTTCCTATTTTTATGCCTTTTATTTGTTTAGTATGTCTAATTGCTCTGGCCAGTGTTTCGAGAACTATATGGAATAGAAGTGGTGAGAGAGGGCATCCCTGTCTTGTTCCAGATTTTAGAAGAAATGCCTTCAATTTTTCTCCATTCATAATGATGCTAGCCTGAGGCTTAGCATAGATAGCTTTTACAATGTCGAGGTAACTTCCTGTTATCCCTATTTTTTCTAATGTTTTGAACATAAAGGGATGCTGTACTTTGTCAAATGCTTTTTTTGCTTCTATCGAGATGATCATATGGTTCTTATCTTTAAGTCTATTGATGTGGTGAATAACATTTATTGATTTCCGTATATTGAACCATCCTTGCATCCCAGCTATGAATCCTACTTGATCATGGTGCATAATTTTTTTGATGTGCCTTTGTATTCGATTCACCAGAGTTTTATTGAGGATTTTTGCATGTAGGTTCATCAGATATATTGGTCTGTAGTTTTCTTTCTTTGAGGTGTCTTTTTCTGATTTCGGAATCAGCGTGATGTTGGCCTCATAGAATGAATTTGGAAGAGCTCCCTCTTTTTCTCTATGCTGAAATAACTTGAAAAGTATTGGTATTAAATCTTCTTTAAATGTTTTGTAAAACTCCGCTGTATAGCCATCCGTTCCTGGGCTTTTCTTGGTTTGTAGTCTTTTGATTGCTTCTTCTGTTTCATCCATTGACATTGGTCTGTTTAAATTGTGTGTATCCTTCTGACTCAGTCTGGGAATATCATATGACTTAAGAAATTTATCGATGTCTTCACTATATTCTATTTTATTGGAATATAGGTTTTCTAAATAATTTCTAATTGTCTTCTGTATTTCGGAAGCATCTGTTGTAATATTGCCTTTTTCATCCCATATGTTAGTAATTTGAGTTCTCTCTCTTCTTCTCTTCATTAGCATGCCTAAGGGTCTGTCGAACATATTTATTTTTTCGAAGAACCACCTTTTAGTTTTGTTAATTTTTTCAATAGTTTCTTTTGTTTCAATTTCGTTGATTTCTGCTCTGATTTTAATTATTTCTTGCTTTCTGCTACATTTTTTGTTGTTTTGCTCTTCCTTTTCTAGGGCTTTGAGTTGAAGTGTGAGCTCATTTATTTGTTCGTTTTTACTTTTTTTCAGGAATGACCTCCAGGCGATGAATTTCCCTCTTAAAACTGCTTTCATTGTGTCCCATAGATTCTGATATATTGTGTCTGTATTTTCATGTATCTCTAAGAATTTTTTGATTTCCTCCTTTATATCTTCTGTAACCCACTGATCATTCAGTAACATATTGTTCATTTTCCATGTGATGTAGGATTTTTCCTTCCTTTTTTTATCATTGGTTTCCAGTTTCATTCCATTATGATCAGAAAAAATTCATGGTATTATCTCAACCCCTGTATATTTACTGAGGGTTGCCCTATGACATAATATATGGTCTATTTTTGAGAAGGATCCACGTGCTACTGAGAAAAAAGTATATCCACTTGATGATGATTGATATATTCGATATATGTCAGTTAAGTCTAGGTTATTGATTGTGATATTGAGTTCTATAGTTTCTTTATTCACTTTTGTTTGGAGGATCTGTCCAATGGTGAGAGAGGTGTGTTGAAGTCACCCATAATTATTGTGTTGTGGTCTATTTCATTCTGGAACTTGAGGTGAATTTGTTTTTTGAACATTGCAGCACCATTATTTGGTGCATAAATATTGATAATTTTTATGTCTTGTTGATGAATGGTTCCTTTTAACAGTATATAATGTCCTTTCTTATCCCTTTTGATTAAATTAGTCTTGAAGTCGATTTTATTCGATATGAGCATGGCCACCCCTGCTTGCTTATGGGGAGCGTTGCATGGTATATTTTTTCCAAAACTTGCACCTTCAGCCTGTGTATGTCTTTTCCATTCAGATGTGCCTCCTGGAGGCAATATATTGTTGGATTCATTTTTAATCCAAGTTACCAGCCTATGTCGCGTTATTGGAGAGTTCAAGCCATTAACATTTAGAGTCACTATTGATATATGGTTTGTACTGCCGCTCATGATTGATGATTCATCTTTTTTTTTTAATTTAGTTTGTTTCTGCATGATTAGCTTTTCCCCCACCCTCAGTATTACTGAGGCACTTCCCACTGATGGTTTTGGTTGTTGATTTTCATTTCTTCTTCGTGTATTGTTTTGCTCAAGATGCTTTGCAATACTGGTTTTCTGGCTACAAATTTTTTTACCTTTTGTTTATCATGAAATATTTTTATTTCATCGTCATACCTGCAGCTTAATTTTGCTGGATACAGAATTCTTGGTTGGCATTCATTGTCTTTCAGTGTTTGAAATACGTTGCTCCAGGATCTTCTCGCTTTCAGCGACTGTGATGAAAAATCCATTCTCAACCTTATTGGTTTACCCCTTAATGTAATCTGCCTCCTTTCTCTTAGAGCTATTAATATTTTCTCTTTGTTTTGTATATTGGATATCTTCATAACAATGTGTCTTGGTGTTGGTCTACTGTGATTTTGTGTTCTCCGTGTCCTGTAAGCATGTCCAATTTGTATATCTATTTACTTTGTATTTCTGGAAATATTTCTGTAATTATTTCATTCAATAGATTACTAATTCCCTTGGTTTGAATCTGTGTACCTATCCAGATGACTCATTAATTTTTTTTTTTATGTTATCCCATATCTCTTGGATGTTTTACTCATGATTTTTTACCAGCCTTTCTGTGTTGGCTAGATTCATTTCAAGATGATATATTTTGTCTTCATTATCTGACATTCTGTCTTCTACTTGCTCCACAGTGTTAGTGATACTCTCAATTGACTTTTTAATTTGGTTTATCGTTTCCTTCATTTCTAGAATTATTGTTTGATTTTTTTATAATCTCTATCTCCTGATAAAGATGCATAACTTCTTCTTTTATCTGTTTATGTAATTCATTTTCAATGTGTTCTTTCACTGTTTGGATTTGCTGTCTCGTATCCTCTTTAAGTTTCAATTCCATCTGTCTAAGGTATTCCTTGAGTTCTTTATATGACCATTTTTCTGATGACTATAGGTCCTCCTGAATATTTTGGCTGTCCTTCGTTGTTTGTACTTATTTTCTTCCTTGATTTTTTGTGCTGCTCATGTTACTTCTTGCTCTGTTTGACTGTTGAGTTACTGCTTACTCTTATAAATTTATTTGATGCTTGGAAGAAAAGATATTAGAAGGAAAGGGAAGAAGTCACTAAAGAGAATGAGAGTAGGCAGGTAGAATTCGAGGAAGGGGAAATCAGAAAATTGAAAAGAAATGATAAGACAAAAGAAAAAATAGAAAAGAAAGAAAGAAAGAAAAAAAAATTAAAAATAATGATCATTTAAAAGATGTAAATTAAAGTTTAAAATAATAATAAAAATAAAATAAAAATATTTAAAAAATGAAAACATATTAAAAAGTTAAAGTACAACAACAAAAAATATGAATTTACATAAAGAATCTAAACCCCACACTCAGTAGGCCTCAAGTTGGAGAAGTAGAGCAGTATTAACGCCAGGCCTATTTTTTCACTTCTGTTTCACAGGAAGGCAGTCCAGGCAACCCTGATGTTAGGCAAATGAGGGGCAAGGGAGCTTATTTTGGACACGGACGTGGGCTGTGTACCTCATGGAAACCTCCAGCCGGAGGTTATGATGAGTGTCTACATGGAAGAAGATGAGGGCCATGTTGGGGTGTTTTGGTTTTAACTGTGAACATTTGTATGGCGGTAGGAAGAGATGACTGGGTACACCTGTGCTTGAACTCTTGTGTGATTCAACATAGAGACTGAGTTCTGGAATTGACCTCAGAGAAGTATTTCCATGGATTGTGTTGGGCTTTTAGAAGGCCATGCATGAGAGTCGCCCTTGGAAAGTGAGATCTACGCCCAAGTTGGCTTTCCACAGAGCAAAGGGAATCTCAGCCAGGATATCACATGATTTTATTCTGAAAGACTTGGCAGCCATAGTTGAGAGTGAAAACACACATGGAACTCACATTGTAGACCTCAATGGGCCTGGCTTCATATGACCTTTTGGCCACCCTTTGGGAAGCCTTGCCTCTGAGAGTTCTCCAGAGCTTTCATTGAAGTGAGCTTACTCAACATTTAATGGTTAATGAATGAATTGAAACCCACAGTGCCTACAACTTCTTCCTTGAATAATGGCTTGATGAATACCATGAAATTTTTGAAATTCCCAAGACTAGGTGTCACAGGAGAACCTTTGGATGTCCTCTAGCTGATCATGAGAATACAAGACATTGCCTTTATTGACTGGGTTTCATGAAAATGGTGTATAACAGAGATGCAAGTAAGTTGGAACCTGCTGAGTAGTGTTCCTAGAGCCGTGGCGGGCAGGTGTGTGATAAAATATCTCTGGTGTGGCCATGTTTATCTGCCATTGGTGTCCAAATAACTTGTGACTGACATTTTGCAGCCAGTAGACCCTTATATGTAAAAGAATCTTGTTATATGGAGAGGTTTCAGGGCAATGTTCAGAATCAGGATGCTATGGTCAATGTTGCAAGCTATGTGGGATAGAAGCCTGGTTGGTGCATTCTCCAACAGAACCCAACCCACCACAACTGAAAGAACTCCCTACAGCACTGTGTCCCAGTTGAACTCTTTTTATTTCATGAAGCAAATACCACACTCCTAGTGCAACAGCAAAAAACACCACAAAGAGTGGAGGATGACCAATTGGTTCACAGTCCAGATGAGGAGACACTTGCCCTCAGTGGCCACAGTTTACCTACAAAGAGAAAATTCAGCACTGCTGCCTCATGTTCATCGGAAAATAAGAAACCATGTCATCCATGTCACATAGATGCAGACCCAGCTTTGATGGTCTCACTACAAAGGAAGCTAATGCTCCTGACAACAAAATATATTTCAAGTGCTCACCCTCAGAGGTAGTTTCTCCAGATGTTAGGCCAGCAGAGCTTCATGTTTGTTGAGTGTTTACCCTGTCCCTTACTTTTGGAAACTCCTCTACGACCTCCAAATTTGTGAACTCCTGAGCATTTTCTATAACAGGAATGTATTCACAGATTTTCTAACTCTTCTCCTCTAATTGTGTCTTACATGGGGCGAAGGTAATGCCAAGGCATTGTTCTGAATGAGAGTGGGAAGATTTTTGTGTAGCACATATTTGCATACACATTGGATACATTTTCCAATTTTCCATTCGAAATACTGAATCCCTGACACTAACAAATTCCCTTCTAGACTTTTACTTCTAATCTTAATATGATGGAGAAAAATAACCCAAACAAAATAGAAATACAAGAGGTTCACAGGAGGCATGGTGTATAGTTGGACTTGCCTTTCCTATGATAAATGGTAGGTGCTATAAATCTAGCAAATTTTTATTGAAACAGTTCTTTATGTGTTTTAAAAGTTAACAAATATGTGAATAACTGTCTCCCTTTCTCTGTAGTCTATTCAGCACATGTATTTTTTTATGCACATATTGAATTCTACCTGGTATCACACATACATTTTGTGAGGTGGCTGACTTGGCAGATACAAAGTGTAAGAAAAGATCACTCCTACTAAACGCTGTTGGAACTGAAAATTCAACATATGGGTCAGCTTTCTAGTTGAACAACATAAATTGATGTTCAGGAAAATGAGTATTTTTGGATCTGTGGATGATATATATTTCATGGTGAATTTCAATTGGCATACATAATGCTACTTTTTAATGTCTCTCTCTGTGTGTGTATCTATCTATCTATCTATCTATCTATCTATATATATATATTATTCACTCTCCAGATTTTTCAAAATATGAAATGTATTTGTCTTATTTTACACTCCCTAAATTCATTCATATTTATGTATGTGGATTTATAATCAACTTTTCACAAGTTTATTCTCAGAAATGTTCATCCACCTGAAATACATATTCGTTTCCAGTACTGAAAACTAACTTCAGGGGATCATATGATGGCAGCGAAAGGAGTGCATCAACCCCATATACAGCATCACTGTGCAAGAGAATGACGAATTTCCAGCAAAATTTGGGTGCTCCAAAACCTAGTGGAAGTATTTCCATCTCATGAGGATTAGCTACGGGGCTCAAACGTGAGTGATTTGTCCGCATAGAGCGTCATGCTGCTTATTCAGCAAATCGCCCTGCGGCTAGAGTCTGTGGCGCATGCTGGCAAACAATGAGATAGCAACACAAATATTCAGTGGTGCGGATTCTGTGGGCTCCAGCCAGCTGTACAATCACTGTGCTCATTGCTGAATTCTGGGTTTGAGACCGGGGAAGGACGCGGTCCAATTCGGTTTTCCACACCAGTCAGACCACAGAGGAAGCCAGGGGCCACCATCTTGGAGAGCTGACGTCACCATTCCTGTTTTCAACTCATCGCAGCTCATTCAGGTATAGAACAGGTAATCTCAGGCTGCCATTCGCCTGTGTCTCGGAGACAAATTACTCAGGCCTGTTCCTATCAGAACATACACCAAGCCCAGAGCGGCCGAATTCTGGCTCCTGGAACTGATCAGGCCCAGGGCTAAAGAACCCGTGGAAACTCCTTCTCGGTCTAGGTCTTGCTGAATACTGTGGAGGTAAATACCTACCTAGCCTTCATAGGCAGTGGCAACAGGATTGAGACGGGGCTTGTGAGGGCTGGTCAGGACTCACCCATTGCTTTGGTCATCCGGCAAAGGGAACGAAATGCTGCCATTCGCATGGGATACCAACATGTTAGAGATCTGATGTCATCACAAAGTGGTGGAGGAGATAACTTCATCGATACCAGCGGTGACAGAAACAGTTGGTCTCCTGGTAAAAAAAGTGAGTCACAAACACCCGAGTCTCTCTCACTTTGTCTTCAAGCCAGAGGGGCAGAGCAGAGCCGCCGCCCATGCCCGGCACAGGCCCATCAACCAGCAGGCGTGGTAGTCACGTCACCCCAATTGGAGTAGGGGCAGAGCAGAGCCACCGCCTATGCCCAGAACAGGCCCAATGACCCGCTGGTGTGGTAGACACGGCACCCCTATTGGAGTAGTGGCAAAGCAGAGCCTTCTCCCACGCCCAGTACAAGCCCAGCGGCCCACCAGCGTGGTTGTTAGGTCACCCCAATAGGAATAGGGGCAGAGCAGAGCCACTGCCCAAAACAAAACAGTTTCAACAAGCAGAGAGAAACGCGAGCAGTATGAAAAGACAAGGAAATAAAGGACCACAAGCAATGCAGGTCAACACAACTTTAGAAGAGGTAATAGCTGCATCAGATGGAATGTCAGATAAAGAATTCAGGATACTCATGCTTTAGATGATCTGGAGTCTCAAGGAAGACATTAGACAACAAAATCAGACAATTAAAGATCACTTCGACAATGAATTACATAAACAAATCCAATAAGCAAAAGATCAACTATATAGGGAGATAGAGGTTGTAAAAACAAACAAACAGAAATCCTAGAATTGCAGGAAGGAATAATCCAACTTAAAAACTCAATTGAGAATACTACCAGGAGAGTAGAACACTTAGAACATAGAACATCAGACAATGAAGACAAAATATTTCAACTTGAAAAGAACATAGACCACTCAGCAAGACTGTTAAGAAACCACGAGCAGAATATCGAAGAAATATGGGATAACATAAAGAGGCCAAACTTAACAGTCATTGGGATACAGGAAGGTATAGAGGTCCAAACCAAAGGAATGAGCAACCTATTCAATGAAATAATACGAGAAAACTTCCCAGACTTGATAAATAAAACAGAATCCCAAGTCCTAGAAGCCTACAGAACGCCGAATGTGCAAAATCATAAGAGAGCCACAACTAGACACATTATAATGAAGATGCCCAACAAACAGAAAAAAGAGAGAATTTTAAAAGCTACAAGAGAAAGGAAGCAGATTACGTTTAAGGGTAAACCAATCAGGATAACAGCTGATCTTTCAACACAGACTCTGAAAGCTAGAAGATCCTGGAATAACATATTTCAAACACTGAAAGAAAATGGGTTCCAACCAAGAATTGTGTATCTAGCGAAATTAAGCTTCAGTATGGAAGATGAAATTAAAACCTTCCTCGATAAACAAAAGTGAAAAGAATTTGCAGCTAGAAAACCATCTCTTCAAAACATCCTCGGCAAAACATTGCAGGAAGAGGAAATGGAAAATAACAATGAAAACCAACAGTGGGAGGTAGGACATTAAAGGGGGGAAAATAATCAAAGAGGAAAACAAACCATGTTTAGTAACATAAATAAACAAATATGGCTGGAAGAACAACCCATATCTCAATAATAACCCTAAATGTTAATGGCTTAAACTCACCAATGAAGACACACTGGCTAGTAGAATTGAACAAAAAACAAGACCCAACAATATGCTGCCTACAGGAGATGCATTTGATAGGAAAATGCATACATAGACTGACGGTGAAAGTTTGGGAAAAATCATATCACTCATATGGACTTCGGAAACAAGCAGGAGAGTCCATACTCATATCAAATAAAATAGATTTTGAGCCAAAGTTAATCAAAAGGGATAAAGAGAGACACTACATACTGCTCAAGGGAACCATACACCAACAAGAGACAGCAATCATTAATATATATGCCCCAAACAATGGTGCAGCTATGTTCATCAAACAAACTCTTCTCAAGTTCAAGAGTCTAATACACCACAATACAGTAATCATGGGAGACATGAACACACCTCTCTCACCACTGGACAGATCTTCCAAACAAGGAATAAGAAATAAGGAAACTATAGAACTCAATAACACAATTAATAACCTAGACTTATTTGAGATATGTAGAATATAACACCCAACATCAAACAGTTACCTTTTTTTCTCAGCAGCACATGTATCCTTCTAAAAAATGATCATATATTATGTCACAGGGCAACTCTTAGACAATATAAAGGAGTACAGATAATACCATGCATATTATCTGATCATAATGGAATGAAACTAAAAATCAATGATAAAAGAAGGAAGGAAAAATCATGCATCACTTGGAGAATGAACAATAGGTTACTGAGTGATCAATGGGTTATAGAAGACATCAAGGAGGAAATTTAAAAATTCTTAGAGATAAATGAAAACACAGACACAACATATCGGAATCTATGGGACACATTGAAAGCAGTTCTAACAGGAAAATTCATTGCTTGGAGTTCATTCCTTAAAAAAAGAAACAACCAACAAATAAATGATCTCATACTTCATCTCAAAATCCTAGAAAAAGAAGACGAAAGAAACAGCAAAAGAAGTAGAAGGCAAGAAATAATTAAAATCAAAGCTGAAATTAATGAAATTGAAACAAAAGAAACAATTGAAAAAACTTGACAAAAGTAGAAGTTGGTTCTTTGAAAAAATAAATAAAATTGACAGACACTTAGCCATGCTATGAAAGAGAAGAAGAGAGAACTCAAATTACTAGCATAAGGGATTAAAAAAGAAAATATCACAAGAGATATTTCTGAAATACAGAAGATAATCAGAAATTATTTTTAATCCTTATACTCCAAACAAATAGAAGACAGTGAAGGCATCGATAAATTTCTTAAGTCATATGATATGCCCATATTGATTCAGGAGGATATAGACAACATAAACAGACCAATATCAATTGAGGAAATAGAAGAAACCATCAATCCACTACCAACTTAGAAAAGCCCAGGACCGTATGGGTATACAGCAGAGTTTAACAAAACCTTTAAAGAGGAACAAATACCAATATTTTTCAAGGTGTTTCAGGAAATTGAAAAAGAGGGAGATTCTTCCAAATTCATTCTACGAGGCCAAGATCACCCTGATTCTTACACCAGACAAAGACACTTCAAAGAAAGAAAACTACAGACCAATATCTCTAATGAACCTACACGAAAAAATCCTCAATAAAATTCTGGCGAATTGGATACAAAAACATATCAAAAAAATTGTGAATCCTGATCAAGTAGGATTCATCCGTGTGATGCAAGGCTGGTTCAATATACGGAAATCAATAAATGTTATTCACCACATCAATAGACTTAAAAATAAGAACCATATGATCATCTCGGTAGATGCAAAAAAAGCATTCTATAAAGTACAGCATTCTGTTATGTTCAACACTCTAGAAAAACTAGTGATAAGAGGAACATACCTCAATATTGTAAAAGCAATCTATGCTAAGCCTCAGGCTAGCATCATTCTGAATGGAGAAAAATTGAAGGTATTCTCTCTAAAATCTGGAACAAGACAGGGATGCCCTCTCTCACCACTTCTGTTCAACATTGTTCTCGAAACACTAGCCAGAGCATTTAGACAGACGAAAGAAATAAAAGGCGTAAAAATTGGAAAAGAAGAACTTAAATTATCAGATCACATGATTCTATGTCTAGCAGTCCCAAAAGGGTCTACAAAGAAACTAATAGAGCTAATAAATGAATTCAGGAAAGTGGCAGGATATAAAATCAACATGCATAAATCTAAGGCATTCCTGCATATCAGCGACAAATCCTCTGAAATAGAAATGAGGACAACCACTCCATACACAATATCCTAAAAAAAAAATAATAATAATTAGGAATCAACCTAACAAAAGATGTGAAAGTCTTATACAATGAAAACTACAGAACCCTAAAGAGAGAAATAGAAGAAGATCTTAGAAGATGTAAAAATATATCCTGTTCATGGATAGGCAGAACTAATATCATCAAAATGGTGAAATTACCAAAAGTTCTCAATAGGTTTAATGCAATGCCAATCAAAATCCAAACGGAATTTTTTCTAGAAATAGAGAAAGCAATCACGAAATTCATATGGAAAAATAAAAGACACAGAATAACAAAAACAACACTAAGCAGTAAGTGTGAATCAGGCGGCATAGCGATACCAGACTTCAAACTATACTACAGAAAAATAGTAACAAAAATACCATGGTTATGGTACCAAAACAGGCAGGTGGACCAATGGTTCAGAATAGAGGACACAGAAACCAAGCCAGGAAACTACAACTATCTTATATTTGATGGAGGGGCTAAAAGCATGCAATGAAGGAAAATAGCATCTGCAAAAAATGGTGCTGGGAAAACTTGGAATCCATATGTAACAAAATGAAACTGAATCCCTTTCTCTCGCCATGCACAAAAGTTAACTCAAAATGGATCAAGGAGCTTGATATCAAATCAGAGACATGGCGTCTGATAGAACAAAAAGTTGGCTACAATTTACATACTGTGGGGTCGGGCTCCAAATTCCTGAATAGGACACCCATAGCACAAGAGTTAATAACTAGAATCAACAAATGGGACTTACTCAAACTAAAAAGTTTTTTATCAGCAAAAGGAACAATAAGAGAGGTAAATAGGGAGCCTAAATCCTGGGAACAAATCTTTACTCCTCACACTTCAGATAGAGCCCTAATATTCAGAGTATACAAAGAACTCAAAAAAATAGACAATAAGATAACAAATAACCCAATCAACAAATGGGCCAAGGACCAGAACAGACACTTCTCAGAGAAGTACATACAATCAAAAAACAAGTACATGAAAAAATGCTCACCATCCCCAGCAGTCAGAGAAATGCAAATCAAAACCACCCTAAGATACCATCTCATTCCAGTAAGATTGGCAGCCATTATGAAGTCAAACAACAACAAGTGCTGGTGAGGATGTGGAGAAACAGGTACACTTGTACATTATTGGAGGCACTGCTAATTGGTAGAGCCAATTTGGAAAGCATTATGGAGATTTCTTGGAAAGCTGTGAATGGAACTACCATTTGACCCAGCTATTCCTCTTCTCGGTCTATTCCCTAAAGACCCTAAAAGAGCATGCTACAGGGACACTGCTACATTGATGTTCATAGCAGCACAATTCACAATAGCAAGACTGTGGAACCAACCTAGATGCTGTTCAATAGAAGAATGGATAAAAAAAATGTGGCACTTATACACAATGGAGTATTACTCTGCTTTAAAAAATGACAAAATCATAGAATTTGCAGGAAAATAGATGGCATTAGAGCAGATTATGCAAAGTGAAGCTAGCCAATCCCTAAAAAACAAATGCCAAATGCCTTCTTTGATAAAAGGAGAGTAACTACGAACAGAGTAGGGATGAAGAGCATGAGAAGAAGATTAATATTAAATAGGGATGAGAGGTGGGAGAGAAAGGGAGAGGGAAGGGAAATTGCATGGAAATGGAAGTAGACCCTCAGGGTTATACAAAATTACATAAAAGAGGATGTGAGGGGAAAGGGAAAAATAATACAAAAGGGAGAAATTTATTACAGTAGAGGGGGTAGAGAGAGGAGAGGGGAAGAGAGCGGAGGGGAGGAGGGATAGTAGAGGATAGGAAAGGCAGCAGAATACAATAGACACTAGTATGGCAATGTGTCAATCAATTGATGTGTAACTGATGTGATTCTGCAATCTGTATACGGGGTAAAAATGGGAGTTCATAACCCACTTGAATCAAAGTGTGAAATATGATATATCAAGAAATAAATAATGTTTAGAACAACCATAAAAAATTAAAAAAAAAAGAAAACTAACTTCAGTGAATGAGGCACGCGAATCCTAATATTTCTACAGTAACTGACCAAGTTTAACATCAATGCAAGTAGATTCCAATGGACATGATGTGTATTTTTACGTTAATTTTTATTCAAAACTGGTACAATTTCATCAGTTTATGCACATCATAGGATATATATTTCATAAAAAATTTAGCAAATTTATAGGCATTTGTTTCACTTTCAATCACTTCCTGCTTCAAAACACATGTATTCCTCCATATTTCTTGACTGGTCTTTGCATGAGAATTCTTTCCGAACACATTATTTTCGATTTCCATAATCACTTTTGAAGCAAACTTCACACACTCTTCATGATAAATCAAAACACTAATATTACCATTAGATGTATAACTGGTTGGAATGAATGAATATATATCAATATAAGATTTATTGTATATTTTCAGATATCAATTCAATCCATTATTTAAAGTTGGAACCAGTTATATTATTTATTCACAGTATGGTGTATTCATGCTTAATCTCTATATTCATGGACACAGGGTACACCTCTTTGTACCCCCAATACAAATTTTACGTCTTCAGTATATTGCTCCCAGAAATGGTGGTAGAAATACTCATGTCACCTGATCTACATATAGATTTTATCACAGTAATATTCTGGACAAAAAATGTAAAGGTCACACTTATGATTGTACCAAAGACTAAATGGAAAGCGATCATGGATTACTAAAAACATCCTTGTCCAGGTTGCCTAATGCTCTCAAATGTCAATCCTATTGGTTACTACATATTTGTTTCTTCCTAAGATTATATATTCAAACTCAACCCTGGTGAAAATGTCTACTCCTATCACTCACTTAATACTTTGCCTGATTTCATAATGTCTCTATTGTTATCTGCTTTTCTACATATTTTCCCAATTTCATCATAGTGACTGACTCTTCATATGTGCTGACATTTACATTCACTCTCTATCCGAAACCCTATAGCTAAAGAATTTTTAGTCCCAATCCTACACTCACTCTTCTTCCTAAACCTACCGACTATCTTCCTAATTCTACTGACTATCCCTTTGGATTGGATGTTCTCTTCTACATTCAAACATCCAAGGTACAAGGTCCTATGCCATTGTATATCAAATTGTCTGAGACATCTTTGCAGAATATAATTCAAAACTAAGTATCCCAATTAAGGGCCCAATGCCCTTCTGGGCTTCAAATCATACCTAGATTTTTGTTTTCATACTTATATTTCACCTCAATATTCTTGTAAATATCGCAGGTTCCCAATACCATTATTTATCACACAGAATGATTGCTAACCCAAATCGAACCTGTTATTAAGCCTAAACATACACTGTTTCCTCAATCTCATTTTACAGAAGAGCAGGGATAGAGTCGTTCTTACAATACAGGAAAGTAGGGGACATTCCACCTGCTGAGAACCTCAAAGGTCCATTCAGAAATGATACCTGGAGAAGATGTAGGCAGCTATGAAGGACCTGAGAGAGCAAAAGTCATCTTCCATGGCAAACAACCTGGTCAGGATGAAGGGATGTGTCTGAATCAGCCTCTCTCTTTTTATTGTAGAGAAGATGGACCAAACCAGGCCTGTGTGGAGAGCTGCTGCTGGGTGCCTATGGTTGACATACCATTCTACCTTGTGAAAGTGTCACAGGAAGTAGGGGCAGCCTCCATCTCATGGGACACTTGGAAGCAACTGTTAGGACAAAGTGGTTGCCAAGGCAGTGACCTCATTCAGTTCCAAAGAAAGTGATATACCTCATTTCCTTGGTGATGGAACTCTCTGAACTTTGTATCCAAGAATCCAGGCACCCCGAGGCAGCCCCAGTCCCAGTGGACTCACTTGTTTGGATTTACCAAGGACAGAGTCAGTCTTTCTTGGTACCTACCGATGTGAGGATGGCCAAATGCCAGGAGAGCTCTGAAGAGGGACCTTTCCAGAAGAAGCAGGTAGTGGCTCACCCCTTTTTCTTGACAACTTCACAGAGTTGGCCAAGGAAACCAGATCTGAGAGAGGTCAGGCCATGTTCTGAGAATAGGTAGGAAAGTTGGTTTGTTTGGTTTGGAGTGGATTGTTTTTAGTAAGTCGTTTGACCAGGCGAGTGTTTCTATGTCTGTGTATCCCACTGTGTCCATTGTTGTAGACATTAGAAAAGAGAATGCATTAATGGATGCGTCCAGTCTACTATAAATCTTCCCATAATTCAACCTGCCCAATTTATGAATAGACTGCAGCTTGTCTTATCGAGAGGCAACACATTCTATCTTCCTAAGTTCCTGTTTTCTTCCTGAATTCTGGCCACTCTCCAGAATAGGCTCATGGTTTTGTGTCCAAGATATGCACCACTACAAGCTCTGTGACATGGCCATGTACTGGATAGAGGAAGAGAATGGCCAGCCTTTCAGAAAACTCAGATATCAGTGTGAACAGAAATGTCTCAGTGGAAAAACCCCGCTTTGGGCCTTTTGCTTACCTATTGTTCTGTTGCACTGAATGTCAGGAAAGACTTGGTCTCAGGCCACCCCTTTGTGAAGCCTGAAGAAAGAGTTTTCAAATGGAAATGAATGGGCATCACCTGTGGCTCTTTGCTTAATTGCTTTGTAAAGGGATGTGGCTGAATTAGCCTCTTGGCCTGTGTGTGGCTGTGTCTTACATTCTCAGCACCTGATGGATCTAAAGAATGATCCCATGTGTGCATCAAAAACCATAATGGCAAAAAGATCAGTCATTGTGGATGAAGTCTCTTGCCTTCCTCTGTTAGGCTCCTGACCTCTGTCAAGTGAGAAAATGGATTCTTTGGGTCAAAAGAGTTCCTCAAAGCCCTGCAGAGGTGCTTGGGGTTTCGCATGACTCCAAATCACAAAGAATCTATACCTGAAAATTAGTAGGCCTCAAATTGGAGAAACAGAGCATTATTAATGACAGGCTTATTTGATCACTCCTGGTTCACAGGAAGGGTGTCCAGGCCACCCTGACTTTAGGCAAATGAGAGGCAAGTGAGCTTATTTTGGACACTTTCTTGGGCTTCGCCCCTCATGAAAATCTTCAGCCAGACATTATGATGAATGACAATATGTAAGAAGATGAGGGCCATGTGGGAGTCTTTTCGTTTTAATTTTGGTCATTTGTGTGGCGGTTGGAAGAAATGACTTTGTCCACCTGGGCTTGAACTCTGGTGTGATTCCCCTTAGAGACTGAGTTGTGG
Source organism: Callospermophilus lateralis (assembly GCF_048772815.1). NCBI lineage: Eukaryota > Metazoa > Chordata > Mammalia > Rodentia > Sciuridae > Callospermophilus > Callospermophilus lateralis. Next base: position 283,462 of record NW_027512677.1, on the reverse strand, counting down.
AACTGACCTTAGAGAAGTATTGCATTGAATTTTGTTGGGATTTTAGGAGGCCACGCATAAGAGTCACCCTTGGAACTGAGATCTAGGCCCAGCGTTGCTTTCCACAGATTTTTCAATTTCTGAAAGAAGTGACCTCACCTCACTTCCTTGGTGATGGAACTCTCTGATCTTGGGATCCAGGAATTCAGGCAAAAAAGCCAGGGCCAGTTCCAGTCCGAGTGGTCTCATTTGTTTGGATTTACCAAGGACAGAGTCAGTCTTTCTTGGTACCTACTCATGTGAGGATGGCCAAATGGCAGGAAATCTCTGAAGAGGGGCCTTTCCTGAGAAAACAGGTAGTGGCTCACAGCTGGCTCCTGACAATTAAATAGAGTTGGCCATGGAGTCCAAATCTGAGACAGGAGTGGCCATTTCGGGGGAACATAGTATGGCCCATAAGTCAGAGGACACTCAAGATAGTCAAAGACCTACTTGGCAGAAGGAGGTGCCTTTGTAGGTTTGGTTGTGGTTTTGTGGTTTTGTCTCATGTTCTGAAAATAGGCAGGGAAGTCGGTTTGTTTGGTTTGAAGTGAACTGTTTCTAGTAAGTCGTTTGGCAAGGCGAGTGTTTCTATGTCTGTGTATCCCACTGTTATCTATGGTTGTAGACATTAGAAAAGATATTGGATCAATGGATATGTCCTGTTTAGTAGAAAGCTTCCCAGAATTCATCCTGCACAATTTATGAATGGACTGCGGCTTGCCTTATCAATTGGCTACACCTGCTATCTTCCTAAGCTCCACTTTTCTTCCTGAATTCTGGCCACTCTCTAGAATAGGCTCATGGTTTTTTGTGCAAGATATATACCACCTCCAAGCTCTGTGACATGGCCATGTACTGGATAGCTGAAGGGAATGGCGAGCATCACAGAAAACTCAGAAATCACTATGACCATTAAAGACTCAGTGGAGAAACCCTGCTTTGGGCCTTTTGGTTACCTATTGTTCTGTTGCCCTAAATGTCAGGAAGGTCTTTGCCTTAGGCCACCCCTTTGTGAAGCCTGAAGAAAACAGTTTTCAAATGGAAATGAATGGGCATCACCTGTGGCTCTTTGCTTAATTGCTTTGAAAAAGATGTGTCTCATTCAGACCATTGGCCCTGTGTGAGGCTGTTGCTTAGTTTCTCATCACCTGATGGATCTAAAGAAAGATTCCATGTGTACATCCAAAACCAAACTGGCAAAAAGAGCAGTCATTGTGGATGAAGTCTCTCGTCTTCCTCTGTAAGGTTCGTGACCTCCATCAAGTGAGAATAGGGATCCTTTGTCTCAAATGAGTTCCTCAAAGCCCTGCAGATTCTATCCCCTAGGTGCTTGGGTTTTATCATGACTCCAGTTCACATAAAGAATCTAAAACCCACAGTCAGTAGTCCTCAAATTGGAGAAGCGGAGCAGTATTAATGGCAGACCTATTTGATCACATCTTGTTCACAGGAAGTGTGTACAGCCACCCTCAGTTTAGTCAAATTAAGGGGCACGGGAGCTTATTTTTGACACTGGCTTGGGCGGAGCCCCTTATGGAATCATCCAGCCAGAAGTTATGATGAGTGTCTATATGGAAGAAAAGGTGGGTCATGTGGGAGTGTTTTGGTTTTAATTGTGGTCATTTGGGTGGTGGTTGGAAGTGACGACTGGGTCCACCTGGGCTTGAACTCTGGTGTGATTCCCCTTAGATACTGAGTTGAGGTACTGACCTCAGAGAAGTATTGCCATGAATTGAGTTGGGATATTAGGAGGCCACGCATGAGATTTGCCCTTGGAAACTGAGATCTAGGCCCAGGTTGGCTTTGCACAGAGCACTTGGAATCTCAGCCAGGGTATCACATAATTTTATTCTGAAAGACTTGGCAGCCATAGTTGAGAGTCAAAACACACATGGACCTCACATTGTAGACCTCAATGTGCCTAGCATCATGTGATCATTGGCCACTCTTTAGGAAGCCATGCTTATGAGAGTTCTCCAGAGCTTTCATTGAAATGAGCATCCTCACCATTTAATGGTTCCTGAATGAGGTGAAACCCACAGTGCCTTCAACTTCATCCTTGAAAAATGGCTAGATAAATACCGTGAAATTTTTTTAAATTTCCATGACCAGGTGGCACTGGAGAACCTTTGGATATCCTGTTGCTGACTATGAGTATACCAGACAGTGCCTGATGGACTGGGTTTCCAGAAAATGGTGTAGAGCAGAGATGCCAGTAATTTGGAGCCTGCTGAGTAGTGGGCATAGAGCTGCAGTCGGCAGGTGTGTGATAAATCATCTGTGGTGGAGCCATGTGGATCTTCCATTGGCTTCCAAATTGCTTGTGACTGACATGGTGCAGCGAGCAGACCCTTATATGTAAAGGCGTATTTTTATTTGTAGAGTTTTTAGGGCAATGTTCAGAATCACGTTGCTATGGTCAAGAGGCAAGCTATTTGGGATAGAACCTTGGTGGGTGCATTCTCCTGCAGACCCTGACCCACCACACGTGAGAAACTCCCTCCAACACTTTGGCCCAGGTGGACTCCTTGTATTTTGTGAAGCAAATACCAAACTAACAGTGCAGCAGCAAGAAACACCACAAAATGTGGAGGATGGCCAAATGGCTTCACAGTCCACACGGGGAGACACTTAGCCCCCAGTGACCACAGTTTACCTACAAAGATTGAATTCAGCACTGCTGACTCATGTTCATTGGAACATAAGAAACCATGTCCTCCAGGTCACATAGATGCAGACCCAGCTTTGATGCTCTCATTACAAAGGAATCTAAAGCTCCTGACAACAACATATATTTCAAGTGCCCAACCTCAGTGGCAGTTTCTGAAGAAGTCTTTAGGCCAGCAGAGCTCCATATTTGTGGAGTGTTTACCCTGTCCCTTACTTTAGTAAACTACTCTACCACCTCCAATGTTGTGAACTTTTGAGCATATTAAATTCCAGCTATGTATTCCCAGATTTTCTAACTCTTCTCCTCTAATGATGTATTACTTGGGGCGAGGGTAATGTCAAGGCATTGTTCTGGAAGAGAGTGAAATATTTCTCCATGTGTTTTTTTTTTCAATTATTTTATTTCATATTATTTTTTTATTTTTTTAATTGGGTGTTCAAAACATTACAAAGCTCTTGACATATTATATTTCATACATTAGATTCAAGTGGGTTATGAACTCCCATTTTTATCCCAAATACGGATTGCAGAATCATATGTGTTACACATCTGCATTTTTATAATGCCCTATTAGTAACTGTTGTATTCTGCTACATTTTCTATCCTCTAGTATCCCCACTCCCCTCCCATCTTCTCTCTCTACCCCATCTACTGTAATACATTTATATCTTTGTTAATTTTCCCATTCCCCTCACAACCTCTTATATGTAATTTTGTGTAACAATGAGGGTCTCCCTACATTACCATGCAATTTCCTTTATCTCTCTCTTTCCGACCCCCACCTCATGTCTCTGTTTAATGTTGATCTTTTCTTCCTGCTCTTCCTCCCTGCTCTGTTATTAGTTGCTCTCATTATATCAAAGAAGACATTTTTATTTGTTTTTTAGGGTTTGGCTAGCTTCACTAAGCATAATCTGCTCTAGTGCCATCCATTTCCCTGCAAATTCAATGATTTTGTCATTTTTTAATGATGCATAATACTCAATGGTGTATAAATGCCACATTTTTTTATCCATTCATCTACTGAAGGGCATCTGGGTTGGTTCCACAGTCTAGCAATTTTGAATGGTGCTGCTATGAACATCAATGTGGCAGTATCCCTGTAATATGCTCTTTTAAGGTCTTCAGGGAATAGTCTGAGAAGGGCAATAGCTGGGTCAAATGGTGGTTCCATTCCCAGCTTTCCCAGGATTCTCCATACTGCTTTTCAAATTTGCCACAACAGTTTGCAGTCCCACCAGAAATGTACAAGAGTACCCTATTCTCCACATCCTCGCCAGCACTTGTTGTTTGACTTCATAATGGCTGCCAATCTTACTAGAGTAGGATGGTTTCTTAGGGTGATTTTAATTTGCATTTCTCTGACTGCTAGAGATGGTGAGCATTTTTTCATTTACTTACTGATTGATTGTATGTCCTCCTCTGAGTAGTGTCGGTTCAGGTCCATGGCCCATTTTTTGATTGGGTTATTTATCATCTTATTGTCTAATTTTTTGAGTTCTTGGTATACTCTGGATATTAGGCCTCTATCTGAAGTGTAAGGAGTAAAAATTTGTTCCCATAATTTAGGCTCCCTATTTACCTCTCTCATTTTTTATCCTGCTGAGAAAAAACTTTTCAGTTTAAGTAAGTCCCATTTGATGATTCTTGTTATTAACTCTTCTGCTATGGTTGTCCTGTTAAGGAATTTGGAGCCCGGCCCCACATTATGTAGATCGGAGCCAACTTTTTCTTGTATCAGATGCAGAGTCTCTTATTTGATATCTAGCTCCTTGATCCACTTTGAGTTAACTTTTGTGCATGGCAAGAGGAGGGGATTCGGTTTCATTTTGTTGCATATGGATTTCCATTTTTTACAACACCATTTGTTGAAGATGCTATATTTCCTCCATTGCATGCTTTTAGCTCCTTTATCAAATATAGCATAGTTGTAGCTTTGTGAATTAGTATTTGTGTCCTCTATTCTGTACCATTGGTCAACCTGCCAGTTTTGGTACCAGTGCCATGCTGTTTTTGTTAATATTGCTCTGTAGTATAGTTTTAAGTCCGGTATCGCTATACCGCCTGATTCACACTTCCTGCTAGAATTGCTTTTGCTATTCTGGGTCTTATATTTTTCCATATGAATTCCATGATTGCTTTATCTATTTTTACAAGAAATGCCATTGGGATTTTGATTGGCATTGCATTGAACCTATAGAAAACTTTTGGTAATTTCGCCATTTTGATGATGTTAGTTCTGCCTATCCAGGAACAGGGTATATTTTTCCATCTTCTAAGATCTTCTTCTACTTCTCTTTTTAGGGTTCTGTAGTTTTCATTGTATAAGTCTTTCACCTTTTTTGTTTGGTTGATTTTTAAGTATTTAATTTTTTTGAGGGTATTGTGAATGGAGTGTTTTTCCTCATTTCTGTTTCAGGAGGTTTGTCGCTGATATACAGAAATGCCTTTGATTTATGCGTTTTGATTGTATATCTTGCCACTTTGCTGAATTCATTTATTAGTTCTAGTAGTTCTTTTGTAGACCCTTTTGGGTCTTCTATGTATAGAATCATGTCACCAGGAAATAGTGATAATTTTCGTTCTTATTTTCCTATTTTTATGCCTTTGATTTCTTTCGTCTGTCTAATTGCTCTGGCCAGTGTTTTGAGAACTGTATTGAATAGAAGTGGTGACAGAGGGCATCCCTGTCTTGTTCCAGATTTTAGAGGGAATGCCTTCAATTTTTCTCCATTCATAATGATGCTAGCCTGAGACTTAGCATAGATAGCTTTTACAATGTCGAGGTTAGTTCCTGTTATCCCTATTTTTCTAATGTTTTGAACATAAAGGGATGCTGTACTTTGTCAAATGCTTTTTCTGCATCTATCGAGATGATCATATAGTTCCTATCTTTAAGTCTATTGATGTGATGAATAACATTTATTGATTTTCGTATATTGAACCATCCTTGCATACCAGGGATGAATCCTACTTGATCCTGGTGAACAATTTTTTTGATTTGCCTTTGTATTCGATTAGGCAGATTTTTATTGAGGATTCTTGCATCTAGGTTAATCAGATATATTGGTCAGTAGTTCTCTTTCTTTGAGGTGTCTTTTTCTGGTTTTGGAATTAGGGTGATGTTGGCCTCATAAAATGAATTTGGCAGAGCTCCCTCTTTTTCTATTTCCTGAAATAACTTGAAAAGTATTGGTATTAATTCTTCTTTAAAGGTTTTGTAAAACTCCGCTGTATAGCCATCCGTTCCTGGGCTTTTCTTGGTTGGTAGTCTTTTGATTGCTTCTTCTATTTCATCCATTGATATTGGTCGGTTTAAATTGTGTGTATCCTCCTGACTCAGTTTGGGCAAATCATATGACTTAAGAAATTTATCGATGTCTTCACTATTTTCTATTTTATTGGAATAATGGTTTTCAAAATAATTTCTAATTGTCTTCTGTATTTCTGTAGCATCTGTTGTGATGTTGCCTTTTTCATCCCATATGTTAGTAATTTGAGTTCTTTCTCTTCTTTTCATCTTTAGCATGGCTAAGGGTCTGTTGATCTTATTTATTTTTTCGAAGAAGCAACTTTTAGTTTTGTTAATTTTTTCAATAGTTTCTTTTGTTTCAATTTTGTTGATTTCCACTATGATTTTAATAATTTCTTGCCTTCTGCTAAATTTGCTGTTGTTTTGCTCTTCCTTTTCTAGGGCTTTGAGATGAAGTGTGAGCTCACTTATTTGTTGGTTTTTCCTTTTTTTTCAGGAATGACCTCCAGGCGATGAATTTCCCTCTTAAAACTGCTTTCATTGTGTCCCATAGATTCCGATATGTTGTGTCTATAATTACATTTATCTCTAAGAATTTTTTGATTTCCTCCTTTATGTCTTCTGTAACCCATTGATCATTCAGTAACATATTGTTCATTTTCCATGTGATGTAGAATTTTTCCTTCCTTCTTTTATCATTGATTTCCAGTTTCATTCCATTATGATCAGATAAAATGCATGTTATTATCTCCACACCTTTATATTTACTGAGGGTTGCCCTATGGCATCATATATGGTCTTTTTTTGAGAAGGATCCATGTGCTGCTGAGAAAAAAGTATATCCACTTGATGATGGTTGATATATTCTATATATGTCAGTTACATGTTGGTTATTGATTGTTATATTGAGTTCTATACTTTCTTTATTCAACTTTTGTTTGGAGGATCTGTCCAATGGTGATAGATGTGTGTTGAAGTCACCCATAATTATTGTGTTGAGGTCTATTTCATTTTGGAGCTTGAGGAGAATTTGTTTCATGAACATCGTAGCACCATTATTTAGTGCATAAATATTGATAATTGTTATGTCTTGTTGGTGAATGGTTCCTTTTAACAGTATATAATGTCCTTCCTTATCCCTTTTGATTAACTTAGTCTTGAAGTCGATTTTATTTGATATGAGGATGTCCACCCCTGCTTGTTTATGAGGATAAGTGTGCATGGTGTATTTTTTCCCAACCTTTCACCTTCAGCCTGTGTGTCTTTGCATTTCAGATGTGTCTCCAGGAGGCAACATATTGTTGGATTTGTTTATTTAATCCAAGTTACCAGCCTATGTCGCTTTATTGGAGAGTTGAAGCCATTTACATTCAGAGTTACTATTGATGTATGGTTTGTACTGCCAGCCATGTTTGATTATTTATCTTTTTTTAAATTTAGTTTGTTTCTCCATGATAAGCTTTCACCCTGCCTCTGTCATTACCAAGGTACTTCCCACTGATGGTTTTGGTTGTTGTTTTTCATTTCTTTCTTGTGTAGTGTTTTTCTCAAGACGCTTTGTAAAGCTTGTTTTCTGGCTTCAAATTCTTTTAGCTTTTGTTTATCATGAAAGATTCTTATTTTATTGTAGTACCTGATGGTTAATTATGCTGGATACATAATTCTTGGTTGGCATCCATTGTCTTTCAGTGTTTGAAATACGTTTTTCCAGGATCTTCTCGCTTTCAGCATCTGTGATCAAATATCCGTTGTTAACCTTATTGGTTTACCACTGAATGTATTCTGCCTCCATTCTCTTGTAGATTTATTATTTTCTCTTTGTTCCGTATATTGGATATCTTCATAACAATGTGTCTTGGCATTCGTCTACTGTGATTTTGTGTGCTCTTGTCCTGTATGCATCTACAATTTGTATATCCATTTCCTTTTTTATTTCTGGAAAGTTTTCTGTAATTATTTCATTCAGCAGTTTTCTCATTCCCTTGGTTTGAGTCTCTGTACCTTCCTCTATCCTGATGACTCGTAAGTGTGGTTTTATTTATGTTATCCCAAATCTCTTGGATGTTTTTCTTGTGATTTTTTTGCCAGCCTTTCTGAGTTGGCTGGACTCGTTTCAAGATGATATATTTTGTCTTCATTATCTGACGTTCTGGCTTCTACTTGCTCCACTCTGTTAGTGATACTCTCAATGGAGTTCTTAATTTGGTTTATCATTTCCTTCATTTCTAGAATTATTGTTTGATTTTTTTTTATAATCTCTATCCACTGATAAAGATGCTTAACTTTTTCTTTTATATGTTTATGTAATTCATTTTCAAAGTTTTCTTTTACTGTTTGGATTTTCTGTCTCGTATCTTCTTTAAGTTTCCATTCCATCTGTCTAAGGTATTCCTTGAGTTCTTTATATGACCACTTTTCTGATGAATCCTGGTCCTCCTGAATATTTAGGGTGTTCTTCGTTGTTTGTTCTCCTTTTCTTCCTTGCTTGTTTATGCTGCTCATGTTACTTCTTGTTCTGTTTGACTGCTGAGTTACTGTTTACTCTTATAAATTTATTTGATGCTTGGGAGGAAAGATTTTAGAAGGGAAGGAAAAAAGTCACTAAAGAGAATGAGAGTAGGCAGGTAGAATGCAAGGAATGGGAAATAAGAAAATTGAAAAGAAATGAAATACAATAGAAAAAATAGAAAATAAAGAATGAAAATGATTTTTTAAAAAAATGATAATGATAATATAAAATTAAAATTAAAATTTTAAAAAATAATAATAACAAAATAGGGGAGGGGAGGGGGGATTGCAGAGGAAAGGAAAGGCAGCAGAATACAACAGTTACTAGTATGGTATTATGTAAAAATGTGGATGTGTAACCCATGTGATTCTGCAATCTCTACTTGGTTTAAAAAAGGGAGTTCATAACTCACTTGAAGCTAATGTATGCTAATGTATGAAATATGATATGTCAAGAGCTTTGTAGGGTTTTGAACAACCAATAAAAAAATAAAATAAAATAAAATTATTTTGCCATTTAAAAAAAAAAAGAAAATAATTTTGAAGTTTATCTATGATCCAGGGGCAAGTTAAATGAAACAGTTTCCAGTTGTTAAGTCACCAAAAAATTTATTATTTCATGTGTTATTTATTTGCTTTGTAGTATGTTTAAATTTTATTTTTGGAAAGTTTTTAACCTTATTAAATTTGTTTATTTGTTGTGGGGGAAACAATTGTATATAGGTTAAGTATTGTTTATCAAAAATGCTTAAAACAAGAAGCATTTCAGATTTTGGATTTTTTTGGAATTATGGAATATTTATACACACATAATCTTGGGGATAAGACTCAAGTGTAAATATGAAATTCATTTATATTTCATACATGCCTTAGACCCATAGCCTGGAGGAAATTTCATACAACATTTTTAGTATACCTGCATTTTGACTGTAACCTGTCAAATGAAGCCAAGTAGGAAACTTTTCACTTGTCACATTCCAGTACTAAAACACGTTAGATTTGGCATTTTGGATTTGGGATTTGGGGATTAGGGGTGCCCAGTTTCCAGAGGGCAAATTCTATTTTTCTACTAAAGTAAACTCATTTATCATAGTAAGTTGTCCTAAGTTAATTACCTTTGTATCCACAAAATTCCTAAAACTTATTGTGGTGCCTATATTTCTCCTTAAAATCATATTTCAAACATTTAATCTTGCTTCATTGAATAAAAACAAATCATATTTTCATCTAATTTTTAGATTCTTTAATTAATTAACACAATTGCTGTCTTATTAAAGGTTCTTTCACTTAAAATACATATTTTACATTGATATTAATAATAGATTTTCTGGAATTATCAATAAAATTTTTATACAATAGCTTTTGCTCCCTGTATTTTCAAACACCACTTAACTTGTGTGTTTGTGTTGCAAACAACTTAGAGCTGATTTTGTATTTTTACTTCAAATGACATTTTCTACACACTTTCATTTATTTTTTATAATTTATTATTTTTTACTAGTTTTTTTAGTTGTTGATGGATCCTTATTTAATTAATTAATTTATATGCAGTGCTGAGAATCCAACCAGTGCCTCACACATGCTGGACAAGTGCTCTACCACTGATCCACAACTCTAGCCCACTCCAGTTTATTCTTAAAATTCACATTTTTTTTTAGTTTATGTATAGGTATTTTTTTATTGGCTCTACACAGCACTGGTATACTATCATATTTCTTTTTTTAATTGGTTCTTTTTATACATAACATTAAGATTATACATAACATTAAGATTCATTTTGGCATAATTATAAAAGCATGAAATATAATTTGCTCTAATTCAGTCCGCAGTACTTCCTCTTTTTCTCCTTTCCTCCCTCTTTCTGTTCCCTTCCCTCCACTCTACTGATCTTTCCGCTATTTACTTTTAGTTTGGGGGGATTGTGCAGGTGTGTGTTGTGTGTATACATAATGGTGAGATCCAATACGTTTTTTCCCTTTCATTTGTTGTTTTATGGTAATACAGTGTGATTATTTTTATAGTGTTTAAGTTCTTTTATGAGGATTTTGGAAAATAAAAGCAATAAATTTGTGTTCTCAGATGGTCATCATGAACCGAAAAAAAAAATAAAATAAAATAAAAAATTTTAAAACATTTTTTAAAAGTTAAAGAACAGCAACAAAAAAATGAAAATAAAAGAAAACAAAAAAAAACAAAAACAAAAACAAAAAAAAACAAATTAAAATAACAATAATAACAATAAATGCAGTCATAGATTGCAATAAACTTCTTTTCCAGTACGTAGAGCTGTGCCCACTGGGCCAAGCTTCTCCTTTCAATAAGTGGGAACCAATCACTGTGCAGCAGCTCTTCCTCCCAGACTGGGTGGGTGTCCAATCCTGAGTGCCTAGGACCTTCTTTTGTGTTTCCTCAAGCCAGGCCCCACTCACCTGTGACACTCACCACAATACTGGCTACATGCCAGGTCTGCTGCTCCTAGGAGCCCTGTTTTCATGAACGCCTGGGAACACTCTCCCTGTTTGTCTCCCTCAGACCCTAAGTTTGTAGAGCTTAGGCCTGAGAACCCCCAGCGAATTTGCTTGAACTCCGGAAGCCATGCCCCCAGAAGCTGGAGCAAGAGACTTCAGTTTTCAGCACTGGTGGGAGCGGTGGCCTGGAGGTCTGCACCACGAGTCCCGTGCCACTCCTAATTCCCTCGGTCTGGCTATCGCGCTCAAGGGAGAGCTGGGAGGGGCTCTTAAGATTTCCCCACAAGTTCGCAAATTTACAGGAATTTGTTTCACTTTCAATCACTTCCTGCTTCAGGACACATGTATTCTTCCATGTTTCTTGACAGGTCTTTTCATGAGAGTTCTTTCAAGACACATTACTTTCAATTTCCATAATCACTTTTGAAGCAAAACTCACATAAACTTTATGATGAATTATAACTCTGATATTACCATTAGATGTATGACTGGTTGGAATTAATGATTGCATAACGATATAGGATTTCTTATATATTTTCAGATAAAAATTCAATCCATTATTTAAAGTGGAACGAGTTATATTATTTATTCACAGTATGGTCTATTCATGCATTATCTCTATATTCATAGACGCAGTGTACACTTCTTTATACCCCCAATACTAATTTATATGTCTTCAAAATATTGCTCCCTGAAATGTTGGAAGAAATACTCATGTCACCTGATCTACTTATACATTTAATCACAGAAATATTCGGAACACAAAATGCAAAGCTCACACTTATGTTTGTACCAAAGCCTAAAAGGAAAGTAAACATGGATTACTAAAAACATCCATGTCCAGCTTGCCTAATGCTCTCAAATATCAATCCTATTGGTGACTACATATTTGTTTCTTCTTAAGATTATATATTCAAACTCAACCCTACTGAAAATGTCTAATCCTATCCCTCACTTTATACATTGCCTGATTTCATTATGGCTCTATTTCTATCTGTTTCCTACATATTTTCCCCAGTTCATCATTGTGACTGACTCTTCACATGTGCTGACATTTACATTCACACTCTAATCGATAACCTATTGCTAATAAACGTTTGTTCCTAATCCTATACTCATTCTTTTTCTAAACCTACCGACTATCTTCCTAATCCTACCGACTATCCTTTTTTGACTGGATATTCTCTTCTACATTCAATCAAGCAAGGTACAAGGTCTTATGCCATTGTATATTGATCTATCTGAGACCTCTGTGCAGAATGTAATTTTATTCTAAGTATCACAATCAAGGGTCCAATGCCCTTCTGGGCTTCAAATGTTACCTAGATTTCTAGTTTCACACTTATATTTCACATATATATTCTAGTAAATATCGCAGTTTCAAATACCATTATTCATTCTGCAGGATGATTCCTAAACCAAATCCAACATGTTATTGACCCTAAACATACACTGTTCCCTCAATCTAACTTTACAGAAGAGCAGGGACAGAGTTGGTCTTACAATACAGGAATGTAGGGGATCTTCCACCTGCTGAGAACCTCAAAGGTCCATGCAGACATGATCCCTGGAAAAGAGGTAGGCAGCTATGAAGGACCTGAGAGAGCAAAAGTCATCTTCCATGGCAAACAACCTTGTCAGGATGAAGGGGTGTGTCTGAATCAGCCACTTTCTTCTTAATGTAGAGAAGATGGACCAAACAAGGTCTGTGTGGAGAGCTGTTCCCGTGTGTCTATGGTTGATATACCATTCTAACTGGTGACAGTGTCACAGGAAGTAGGGGCAGCCTCCATCTCATGGGACCCTTGGAAGCAGCTATTAGGACAAAGTGTTTGCCAAGGCATTGACCTCATTCAGTTCCTGAAGGAAGTGACCTACCTTACTTCTTTGGTGATGGAACTCTCTGAACTTGGGATCCAGGAAGCCAGGCATCCAGAGCCAGTCCCAGTCCCAGTACCAGTGGGCTCACTTGTTTTGTTTTACCAATGACAGATTCTGTCTTTCTTGGTACCTACTGATGTGAGGATGGCCAAATATCAGGAGAGCTCTGAAGACGGGCCTTTCCTTAGTAAGTAGGTAGTGACTCACCGCAGGCTCCTAACAACTACACAGAGTTGGCCAAGGAGACCAGATCTGCCACAGTACAGGCCATTTCGGGTGAACATAGTAGGGCCCGCTAGTCAGAGGACACTCTGGATATTCAGAGACTTACTTGGGGGAAGGAGGTGCTTTGTGTTTGTGGGTGTGAGTTTGTGGTTTTGTCTCATTTTCTTAGAATAGGTAGGAAAGCTGGTATGTCTGGTTTGAAGTGGACTGTTTCTAGATAGTCTTTTGACAAGGCAAGTGTTTCTATGTCTGTGTATAACACTGTGTCCGTGGTTGTAGACATTAGAAAAGAGAATGCATCAATGAATGTGTCCTGTCTAGTAGAAAGCTTCCCAGCATTCATCCTGCCCAATTTATGACTGCACTGCAGGTTGCCTTATCGATGGGCAACACCTACTATCTTCCTAAGTTTCAGATTTCTTCCTGAATTCTGACCAATCTGCAGAATAGTCTCATGGTTTTGTGTCCAAGATAGGTACCACCCCAAGCTCTGTCACATGGCCATGTACTGAATAGCTGAAGGTAATGGCGAGCTTCTTAGAAAACTCAGATATCAGTGTGACCAGGTAAGTCTCAGTGGAGAAACCATGCTTTGTGCCTTTTGCTTACCTATTTTTCTGTTTCACTGAATGACAGGAAGGTCTTTGCCTCAGGCCACCCCTTTGATAAGCATGAAAAAAACAGTTTTCATATGGAAATGATTGGGCATCACCCGTGGCTCTTTGCTTAATTGCTTTGAATGGGATGTGTCTGAATCAGCCTCTTGGCCCTGTGTGAGGCTGTGGCTTATATTTTCAGCACCTGATGGATATAAAGAAAGATCCCATGTGTGCATCCAAAACTAAAATGGCAAAATTCAGTCATTGTGGATGATGTCTCTCTCCTTCCTCTATTAGGTTGCAGACAATCATCAAGTGAGTATAGGGATCCTTTGGGTCAAATGAGTTTTTCAAAGCCATGCAGAGGTGCTTGGGTTTTCTCATGATTCCACTTCACATAAAGAATCTAAACCCCACAGTCAGTAGGCCTCAAATTGGAGAAGCAGAGTAGTTGTAATAGCAGGCCTATTTGATCACTCCTGGTTCACAGGAATGGTGTCCAGGCCACCCTGACTTTAGGCAAATGAGGGCCAAGGGAGCTTATTTTGGACACTCTCTTGCGCTGCACCCCTCATGGAAATCTCCAGCCAGAGGTTAAAATGAGGGTCTATGTGGAAGAAGATGAGGGCCATGTGGGAATGTTTTGGTTTTAATTTTGGTAATTTGTGTGGCAGTTGGAAGGGATGACTGGGTCCCCCTCGGCTTGTACTCTGGTGTAATACTCCTTAGAGACTGAGTTGTAGAACTGACCTCAGAGAAGTATTGCCATGAATTGTGTGGGGATGTTAGGAGGCCACGCATGAGAGTCACCCTTGGAAACTGAGATCTATGCCAAGGGTGGCTTTCCACAGAACACTGAGAATCTCAGCCAGGATATCACATGATTTTATTCTGAAAAACTTGGCAGCCATAGTTGAGAGTCAAAACACACATGGACCTCACATTGTAGACCTCAATGGGCCTGGCTTCATGTGACCTTTTGGCCACTATTTGGGATGCCTTGCCTGTGATTGTTCTCCAGAGCTTTCATTGAAATGAGCTTCCTTAACATTTAATGGTTCCTGAATGAATTGAAACCCACAGTGACTACAACTTCTTCCTTGAATAATGGCTAGATAAATACCATGAAATTTTTGAAATTTCAATGACCAGTTGGCACTGGAAAACCTTTGGATGTCCTGATGCTGATCATGAGTATACCAGACAGTGCCTTGATTGACAGGGTTTCATAAAAATGGTGTAGAACAGAGATGCCAGTTAGTTGGTGCCTGCTGATTAGTGGGCCTAGAGCAGTGGTGAGCAGATGTGTGACAAAACATCTGTGGTGAGGCCACGTGGAACTGCCATTGGCGTCCAAATGGCTTGTGACTGATATGGTTTCAGCCAACAGACCCAATAGGTAAAGGCATCTTGTTATATGGAGAGGTTTCAGGGAAATGTTCAGAATCAGGTTGCTATGGTCAAGGGGGAAAGCTATGTGGGATAGAAGCCTGGTTATTGCATTCTCCTGCAAACCCTCACCCACCACACGTGACAGAACTCCCTCCAACAATGTGTCCCAATTGACCTCCTTTATTTCGTGAAGCAAATACCAAACTCCCAGTGCAGCAGCAAGAAACACCACTAAAAGTGGAGGATGAACAAATGTCTTCCCAGTTAGCACAGGGAGAAACTTAGCCCCAGTGTCCACAGTTTAGCTACAAAAAAATAATTCAGCACTGCTGCCACATGTTCAATGAAAAATAAGAAACCATGTCTTACAGGTCACATATATGCAGAACCAGCTTTGATGGTCTCTCTATAAAAGAACTAAATCTCCTGAAAACAACATGTATTTCAAGTGCCCAACCTCAGAGGCAGTTTCTCAAGAATTTTTTAGGCCAGCAGAGCTCCATGTTTGAGGAGTGTTTACCTTTTGCCTTACTATTTTGAACTCTGCTTCCACCTCCAAGGTTGTGAACTCCTGAGCAAATTCCATTCCAGATATGTATTCACAGATTTTCTAACTCTTCTCCTCTAACTGTATCTTACTTTGGTAAAAGATAATGTCAAGGCATTGTTCTGGATGAGACTGGGAAGATTTTGGGGTAGCACATATTTGCATAGACATTGGATTCATTTTTCAATTTCCCTTTAAAACACTGAATCTCTAACCCTAACCAATTCCAAACTAGACTCTGACTACTAATCCTAATATGATGGAGAAAAATAACAAAAAACAGAAAAGAAGTACAAGCAGTTCAGAGGAGGCAAGGTGTATACTTGGACTTGCCTTTTGCATAATATAGGGTAGGAGTTATAAATCTTGCAAATTTTTTTTGAAATAGTTCTCCATGTGTTTTTAAAGTTAACAAATATGTGAATTCCTTTCTCCCTTTCTCTGTAGCCTATTAAGCACATGTATTTTTATATGCACATATAGAATTCTACCTGGTACCACACGTACATTCTTGTGAGGTGGTTGACTTGGCAGATACAAATTGTGAGAAGAGATCACTCCTCGTAAATGCTATTGGAACTGAAATTTCAAACTATGGGTGAACTTTCTAGTTGAACAACATTATACATCAATCCATGTTCAGTATAATGAATATTTTTGGATCTGTGGATGATATATATTTCATGATGGATTTTGATTGGCATATATATTGTTAGTTTTTAATGTCTCTCTCTCTGTCTCTCTCTCTGTCTCTCTCTCTCTCTCTCTCTCTCTCTCTCTATATATATATATATATATATATATATATATACTCTCCAGATATTTCAAAATATGTAATATATGTGACTTATTATACACGCCCTAAATTCATTCATATTCATTTATGTGGATTTATAATCAACTTTTCACAAGATTATTTTCCAAACTATTCATCCACCTGAAATTCATATTTGTTTCCTAGTACTGACAACTAACTTCAGTGAATGGTGTATACAAATCCTAATATTTCTACAGTAACTAACCCAGTTTAACATCAATGCAAGTAGATTCCTATGGGACATGATATGTATTTTGACGTTCATATTTATTCAACAGTGGGACATTATTATTTCTTCAGTTTATGCACATCATAATATATATATTTCATGCAAAAGTTCAAAAATATATAGGAATTTGTTTCACTTTCAATCACTTCCTGCTTCTGAAAACATGTATTCCTCCATGTTTCTTTACTGCTCTTTTCATGAGACTTCTTTCCAAACACATTATTTTCGATTTCCATAATCAATTTTGAAGCAAAACTCACACACTCTTCATGAAAATCCTAATACTAATATTATCATTGATGTATAACTGGTTGTAATGAATGTCTGTATATCAATATTTGATTTCCTGTATTTTTCAGATATCAATTCAATCCATTATTTATAGTGGAATGAGTATATGTTTTATTCAGAGTATGTTCCATTCATGCATTATCTGTATATTCATAGAAACAGGGTACACCTGTTTGTACCCCCAATACTAATTTATACGTCTTCAAAATATTGCTCCCACAAATGGTGGAAGATATACTCATGTCACCTGATCTACATATATATTTTATTACAGTAATATTATGGACACAAAATGCAAAGGTCACACTTATGATTGTACCAAAGCCTAAATGGAAAGTGAGCATGGATTAGTAATAACATCCATGTCCAGGTTGCCTAATGCTCTCAAATGTCAATCCAATTGGTGACTACATATTTGTTTCTTGCTAAGATTATATATTCAACCTCAACCCTGTTGAAAATGTCTAATCCTATAACTCACATTATACTTTGCCTGATTTCCTTTTGTCTCAATTGATATTTACTTTCCTACATATTTTCCCCAGTTCATCATTGTGAATGACTCTTCACATGTGCTGACATTTACATTCACTCTCTACCCGAAACCCTATTGCTAAAAAAGTTTTTGTCCAAATCCTATACTCACTCTTCTTTCTAAACCTACTGACTATCTTCCTAATCCTATCGACTATCCCTTTTTGACTGCATGTTCTCTTCGACATTCAATCATCCAAGGTAAAGGTCCTATGCCATTGTATAGCGATTAATCAGAGACATCTGTGCAGAACATAATTCAAAGCTAAGTATCCTACCCAAGGGCCCAATACACTTCTGGGCTTCAAAACTTACATAGATTTGGGTTTTCAAACTTATATTTCACCTATATATTCTTTTAAATTTCGCAGGGTCCCAATAACATTATTCATCCCGCAGAATGATTCCCAACCGAATTCGAACCTGTTATTAACCCTAACCATACGCTGTTCCCTCAATCTACCTTTACAGAGGAGCAGGGATAGAGTTGGTCTTACAATACAGGAATGTAGGGGATCTTCCACCTGCTGAGAACCTCAAAGGTCAATGCAGAAATGATCCTTGGAGAAGTTGTAGGCAGCTATGTAGTACCAAAGAGAGCAAAAGTCTTCTGACATGGTAAAGAACCTGGACAGGATGAAAGGATGTGTCTGAATCAGCCTCTCTCTTCTTAATGTAGAGAAGATGGACCAAAGCAGGCCTGTGTGGAGAGAAGTTCCCCGGTGCATATGGTTGATATACCATTCTAACTTGTGACAGTGTCACAGAAAGTAGGAACAGCCTCCATCTCATGAGACCCTTGGCAGCAACTGTTAGGACAAAGTGGTTGCCAAGGCAGTGACCTCATTCATTTCATGAAGAAAGTGACTTCACCTAACTTACTTGGTGATGGAACTCTCTGAACTTGGGATTCAGGAAGCCAGGCATCCAGAGCCAGTCCCAGTAACAGTCCTAGTGGGATCACATGTTTGGTTTTACCAAGGGCAGAGAGAGTCTTTTTTGGTACCTACTGATGTGAGAATGGCCAAATGCCAGGACAGCTCTGAAGAGGGTCCTTTCCTAAGAAAACAGGTAGTTGGTCATCGCTGGCTCCTGACAACTTCACAGATTGGCCACGGAGACCAGATCTGAGACAGGGCAGGCCAGTTCAGGGTAACAATATGGTCCACAGTCAGAGGACACTCCGGATTGTCACAGACATATTGGGGGAAGGAAGTGCCTTTGTGGGTGTGGGTGTGAGTTTGTGGTTTTGTCTCATGTTCTGAGAATAGGTAGGAAAGGCGATTTGTTTGGTTTGGAGTGGACTGCTTCTAAAAAGTCGTTTGACAAGGTGAGTGTTTCTATATCTGTGTATCTCACTGTGTCCGTGGTTGTAGACATAAGAAAAGAGAATGCATCAATGGATATGTCCTGTCTAGAAGAAAGTTTTCCATCATTCATCCTACCCAATTTATGACTGGACTGCAGGTTGCTTTATGGATGTGCAACCCCTACTATCTTCCTAAGTTCCTGTTTTCTTTCTAAATTTTGGCCACTACCCAGAATAGGCTCATGGTTTTGTGTCCAAGATATGTAACACCTCCAAGCTCTGTGACATGGCCATGTACTGGATAGCTGAATGGAATGGCGAGCATCTCAGGAAACTCAGATATCAGTGTGACCAGGAAAGTCTCAGTGGAGAAATACTGTTTTGGGCCTTCTGCTTACCTATTTTTCTGTTGCCCTGAATGTCAGGAAGGTCCTTACCTCAGGCCACTCCTTTTTGAAGCCTGAAGTAAACAGTTTTTAAATGCAAATGAATGGGCATCACCTGTGGTGCTTTGCTTAATTGCTTTCGAAAGGGATGTGTCTGAATCAGCTGCTTGCCTCTGGGTCAGGCTATGGATTAGATTCTCAGCACCTGATGGATATAAAGAAAGTTCCCATGTGTGTATTGAAAACGAAAATGGTAAAAATATCAGTCATTGTGGATGAAGTTTCTTGCCTTCCTCTGTTAGGTTCCTAACCTCCATCAAGTGAGAATAGGATCCTCTGGGTCAAATGAGTTCTTTGAACTCCTGCAGAAGTGCTTGGGTTCTCCCATGATGCCAAATCACATAAAGAATCTATACCTTACAGTCAGTTGGCCTCAAATTGGAGAAGCAGAGCAGTATTAAAGGCAGGCCTATTTGATCACTCCTGGTTCACAGGAAGGGTGTCAAGGCCACCCTCATTTTAGGCAAATGACGGGCAAGGGTGCATATTTTGGACATTGCCTTGGGCTGCGCTCCTCATGGAAACCTCCAGCAAGAGTTTATGATGAGTGTCTATGGAAGAAGATGAGGGTCATGTGGGAATGTTTTGGTTTCAATTGTGGTCATTTGTGTGGCGGTTGGAAGAGATGACTGGGTCCAGATGGGCTTGAACTCGGGTGTGATTCTCCTTCGAGACTGAGTTCTGGAACTGACCTCAGAGAAGTATTGCCATTAATTGTGTTGGGATTGTAGGAGGCCACGCATGAGAGTCACCCTTGAAACCTGAGATTGGGCCCTGGGTGGCTTTCCACAGAGCACTGAGAATCTCAACCAGGATATCACATGATTTTATTCTGAAAGACTTGGCAGCCATAGTTAAGAGTCAAAACACACATGGACCTCACATTTTAGACCTCAATGGGCCTGTCTGCATATGACATTTTGACCACTCTTTGGAAAGCCTTGCCTGTGAGAGTTCTCCAGAGCTTTCATTGAAATGAGCTTCCTCACCATTTAATGGTTCTTGGATGAATGAAAACCCCAAAGTGCCTCCAACTTCATTCTTGAACAATGGATAGATAAATACCATGAAATTTTTGAAATTCCCAATGACCAGGTGGCACTGGAGAACCATTGGATGTCCTATTGCTGCTCATGAGTGTACCAGACAGTGCCTTGATTGACTGGAGTTCTTGAAAATGGTGTGGAACACAGATGCCAGTAAGTTGGAGCCTGCTGAGTAGTGGGCCTAGAGCAGTGGTGTGCAGTTGTCTGATAATATATTTGCGGTGTGGCCATGTGGGTGTGTCATTGGCTTCCAAATGGCTTGTGACTGACTTGGTGCAGCCAGCAGAAAATTATATGAAAAGGCATCTGGTTATATGGACAGGTTTCAGGGCAATGTTCAGAATCAGGTTGCTATGGTCAAGGGAGCAAGAAATGTGGGATAGAAGCCTGGTTGGTGCATTCTCCTGAAGACCCTGACCCACCACACCTTACAGGACTCCCACCAGCACTGTGACCCATTTGAAATCCTTGTATGTTGTGAAGCAAATACAAAACACCCAGTGCAGCAGCAAGAAACACCACGAAAATTGGAGAATGACCAAATGGCTTCAAAGTCCACACAGGGAGACACTTAGCCCCCAGTGGCCACAGTTTATCTACAAAGAGAGAATTCATCACTGCTTCTTCATGTTCATTAGAAAATAAGAAACCATATCCTCCAGGTCACATAGATGCAGACCCAGCTTTGATGGTCTCCGTACACAGGGAGCTAAAGCTCCTGACAACAACATATTTTTCAAGTGTCCAACCTCAGAGGCAGTTTCTCAAGAAGTCTTAATGCCAGCATAGCTCCATGTTTGTGGAGTGTTTACACTGTCCCTTACTTTTGGAAACTCCTCTACCACCTCCAAGGTTGTGAACTCCTGAACATTTTCCATTCCAGGTATGTATTCACAGATTTTCTAACTCTTCTTCTCTAATTGTGTCTTACTAGGGGCGAAGATATTGTCAAGGCATTGTTCTGGATGATAGTGGGAATTTTTTGTAGCACATATTTGCATACACATTGGATTTATTTTCCTATTTTCCATTTGAAATACTGAATAACTGACACTAACCCATACCCTAATAGACTCTTACTACTAATCCTAATATGATGGAGTAAAATAACCCAAACAGAATAGAAATGCAACCATTTCAGAGGAGGCATGGTGTATAGTTAGACTTGGCTTTTGCATGATAATGTGTAGGTGTTATAATTCAAGTTAATTTTTAATTGAAATAGTTCCATGGGTACTTAAAGTAAACAAATATGTGAATTCCTCTCTCCCTTTCTCTGTAGCCTATTCAGCACATGTATTTTTATATGCACATATAGAATTCTACCTGGTACCACAGGTACACTCTTGTGAGGTGGCTGACTTGGCAGATAGAAATTGTGAGAATAGATCACTCCGCCTAAACGCTGTTGAAACTGAAATTTCAAACTATGGGTGAGCTTCCTAGTTGAACAACATTATACATAAATCCATGTTCAGTAAAATGAATATTTTTGGATCTGTGGATGATATATATTTCATGGTGAATTTCGATTGGCATATGTATTACTAATTTTTAATGTCTCTCTCTGTGTGTGTGTGTGTGTGTGTATATATATATATATATATATATATACACACACACACACTAAATTTTTTTAAAATATAAAATATATGTGTCTTATTATACACTCCCTAAATTCATTCATATTCATGTATGTGGATTTAGAGTTAACATTTCACAAGATTATTCACGGAAATATTCATCCACCTGAAATACATATTTTTTCCTAGAAATGAAAAATAACTTCAGTGAATGGTGGATACAAATCCTAATATTTCTACAATAATTGATCCAGTTTGTCATCAATGCAAGTAGATTCCTATGGGACATGATGTGTATTTTGATGTTCATTTTTATTCACCACTGGTATGTTACAATTTCTTTAGTTTATGCACATTATAGGATATATATTTCATCCATACGTAAGCAAAATTATAGATATTTGTTTCACTTTCAATCATTTTCTGCTTTAGAACACATGTAATCCTCTATGTTTCTTGACTGGTTTTTTCATGAGACTTCATTCCAAACATATTATTTTCGATTTCCATAATCAAATTTGAAGCAAAACTCACACACCCTTCATGATAAACTATAACCCTAATATTACTATTAGATGTATAACTGGTTGGAATGAATGATTGTATATCAATATAAGATTTCTTATATATTTTCAGATATCAAATCAATCCATTATTTAAAGTGGAACCAGTTATATTATTTATTCACACTATTGTCTATTCATGCATTGTCTCTATATTCATAGACACAGAGTACACCTCTTTGTAAACCCAATACTAATTTATACGTCTTCAAAATTTTGCTCCCAGTAATGGTGGAAGAAATACTCATGTCATCTGATCTACATATACATTTTATCAGAGTAATATTCTGGACACAAAAAGAAATGGTCACACTTATGTTTGCACGAAAGCCTAAATGTAAAGTGAACATGGATTACTAAAACCATCCATATCAAGTTTGGCTAATGCTCTCAAAATTCAATCCTATTTGTGACAACATATTTGTTTCTTGCTAAGATTATATATTCAAACTCAACCCTGTTGAAAATATCTAATCCTATCTCTCACTTTATACTTTTCCTGATTTCATAATGTCTCTATTTATATCAGCTTTCCTACATACTTTCCGCAGTTCATCATTGTGACTAACTCTTCAATTGTGCTGACACTTACATTCACACTCTAATCCAAACCCTATTGCTAAGGAACTTTTGTTCCAAATCCTATACTCACTCTTCTTCTTAAACCTACTGACTATCTTCCTAATCCTACCCATTATCCCTTTTTGACTGGATGTTCTCTTATACATTCAATAATCCAAGGTACAGGGTCTAATGCCATTGTATATCGATCTATCTCAGACATCTGTGCAGAACATAATTCAACGCTAAGTATCACAATCAAGGGCCCATCCCCATTCTGCGCTTCAAATCTTACTTAGATTTCTGTTTTCATACATATATTTCACCTATATATACTTATAAATGTCGCAGGTTCCCAGTACCATTATTCATCCAGCAGAATGATTCCTAATTCAAATTGAACATATTATTAACCCTAACCATACACTGTTCCCTCAATCTAACTTTACAGAAGAGCAGGGACAGAGTTGGTCTTACAATACAGGAATGTAGGGGATCTTCCACCTCCTGAGAACCTCAAGGTCCATGCAGAAATGATCCCTGGAGAAGATGTAGACAACTATGAAGGACCTGAGAGAGCAAAAGTCAGCTTCCATGGAAAACAACCTGGTCAGGATGAAGGGTTGTTTATGAATCAGCCTCTCTCTTCTTAATGTAGAGAAGATGGACCAAACCAGGTTGGTGTGGAGAGCTGTTCCTAGGTGCCTATGGTTGATATACCATTCTACCTTGTGAAAGTGTCACAGAAAGTAGGGGCAGCTTCCATCTCATGGTAGTCTTGGAAGCAACTGTTAGGACAAAGTGGTTACCAAGGCAGTGATCTGATTCAGTTCCTTAAGGAAGTGACCTCACCTCACTTCTTTGTTGATGGAACTCTCTGAACTTGGTATCCAAGAAGCCAGGCACCAAGAGGCAGTCCCAGTCCCAGTGGTCTCACTTGTTTGGACTTACCAAGGACAGAGTCAGTCATTCTTGCTACCTACTGATGTGAGGACGGCCAAAACCAGGAAAGCTCTGAAGAGGGGCTTTTCCTGAGAAAGTAGGTAGTGGCTCACTGCTGGCTCCTGACAACTTCACAGAGTTGGCCAAGGAGACCAGATCTGAGACAGGACAGGCCATTTCATTGGAACATAGTATGGCCCACCAGTCAGAGGACACTCCGGATAGTCACAGACCTACATGGGGGAAGGAGGTGTCTTTGTGGGTGTGGGTGTGGGTTTGTGGTTTTGTCTCATATTCTGAGAATAGGTAGGAATGGCGGTTTGTTTGGTTTGGAGGGAACTGTTTCTAGTAAGTCATTTGACAAGGCGAGTGTTTCTATGTCTGTTTATACCACTGTGTCCCTGGTTGTAGACATTAGAAAAGAAAATGCATCAATTGGTGAGTCCTGTCTAGTAGAAAGCTTCTCAGCTTTCATCCTGCACAATTCATGAATGGACTGCGGCATGACTTATCGATGGGGAACACCTGCTAACTTCTTAAGTTCCTGTTTTCTTCCTGAATTGTGTGCACTCTCCAGAATAGGCTCATAGTTTTGTGTCAAATATATGTACCACCTCAAATCTCTGTGACATGGCCATGTACTGGATAGCTGAAGGGAATGGCGAGCATCTCAGAAAGCTCAGATATCAGTGAGACCAGGAATGCCTCATTGGAAAAACCCTGCTTTGGACATTTTGCTTACCGATTCTTCTGTTGCCCTGAAAGTCAGGAAGGTCTTTGCATCAGGTGTGTCATGTGGGAGTGTTTTGGTTTTAATTGTGGTCATTTTTGTGGCCGTTGGAAGACATGGATATGTCCACCTGGGCTTGAACCCTTATGTGATTCCCCTTAGAGACTGAGTTCTGGAACTGACCTCAAAGAAGTATTACCATGTATTGTGTTGGGATTTTAGGAGGCCACGCATGAGAGTCGCCCTTGGAAACTGAGATCTAGGCCCAGGGAGGCTTTCCGAAGAGCACTGGAAATCTCAGGAAGGACATCACATGATTTTATTCTTAAAGACTTGGCAGCCATCGTTGCAAGTCAAAACACACATGGACCTCACATTGTAGACCTCAAATGCCTGGCTTAATGTGACCTGTTAGCCTGTCTTTGGGAAGCCTTGCCTGTTAGAATTCTCCAGAGCTTTCATTGAAATGAGCTTCTTCTCCATTTAATGGTTCCTGAATAAATTGAAACCCACAGTGCCTTCAATTTCATCCATGAAAAATGCCTAGATAAATATCATTAAAGTTTGGAAATTCCCATCACCTGGTGGCACTGGAGAACCTTTAGGTGTCCTATTACTGATCATGAATGTACCAGACAGTGCCTTGATTGACTGGGTTTCATGAAAATGGTGTAGAACAGAGATGCCAGTAACTTGGAGCCTGATGAGTAGTCGGCCTAGAGCAGTGGTGTGCAGGTGTGTGTTAAAACATCTGTGGTGGGCTGATGTGGATATGCCATTGGCTTTCAAATGCCTTGTGACTGATATAGTGCAGCCCCCATACCCTTGTATGTAAAGGCATCTTGTTATATGGACAGGTTGAAGGGCAATGTTTAGAATCAGATTGCTGTGGTCAAGGGGGCAAGCTATGTGGGATATAAGCCAGGTTGGTGCATTCTCCTGCAGACCCTTACCCACCACACATGACAGAACTCCCTCCATCACTGTGTCCCAGTTGAACTTCTCGTATTTTGTGAAGCAAATACCAAACTCCCAGTGCAGCTGCAAGAAACACCACTAAAAGTGGAGGATGACCAAATGGCTTCACAGTCCACACTGCAAGACACTTAGCCCCCAGTGGCAACAGTTTACCTATAAAGAGAGAATTCAGCCCTACTGCTTCATGTTCATAGGAAAAAAAGAAACCATGTCCTCCAGGTCATATAGATGCAGACCCAGCTTTGATGGTCTCACTACAAAGGAAGCTAAAGCTCCTGTCATCAACATATATTTCAGGTGCCCAATCTCAGAGGCAGTTTCTCAAGAAGTCTTTAGGCCAGCAGAGCTCCATGTTTTTGGAGTTTTTACCCTGTCCTTTACTTTTGGAAACTCCTCTACAACCTCGAAGGTTGTGAACTCCTGAGCATTTTCCATTACCGATATGTATTCACAGATTTCTAACTCTTCTCCTCTAATTATGTCTTACTTGGAGTGAAGGAAATGTCAAGGCATTGTTCTGAATGAGAGTGGGAAGATTTTTGGGTAGCACATATTTGCCTACACATTGGATTCATTTTCGAATTTTCCATTCGAAATACTGAATCCCTGACTGTCAGGGGTAGAAGGAATTCTTCTTCAAAGAACAGCCTGACACTTACAAGAAACAGCCCCCAGGAGACATCCTGTCTGGAAGACATCCTGTAGCCATATATGTCCCTGAGACATCCTGTGGCCATCTTTCTTCCAGAAACATCCTGAAGTTATCTCACCTTGTGAAGACATCCAGGAACTGCTGATAAGAGAGCTTTCCCATATCCAGCATATTAATACCCATGTGTGAACAATAAAATTTTGCAGCTTGATCAGAACTCCTGTGTTGCTCTCATCTCTCATGCCTCTTGTCCCTTCATTCCTCCCCATCTAGGTTCGCTGACCACGTTGATGTGTCCTGCCGGCCGGGACATCTGGCGCCCACCGACTGGGGCTCAAGCCTTTGACTGAGGGGGAACCCCTTCCTCCTGGAAGACTTGGTCAAGAGGAGCTCACGATCGCCTCAGCAGACACCACCCGGAGACATATCCAGGAGGAAGGTGGGGATGATGCACGGTGAGTGACGCACCATGTGACAAGCAGTATCGTCACATGATTTGTTTATTTCAGGCCTCAAGGAGTCCTTCAAGACATGAGGGGCACATGTTAAGAAAAAGGACTTAAAATTTTTCTTTTCATACATAGGAGAATTGTGTCCATGGTTTCCTCTTGAAGGGACCATTGATGGCAAAAATGGCTTAGAGTAGGAGACTGTTTAAAAGATTATTATGAATCCTTTGGCCCAGAAAAAATGCCAGTTCCCACCTTTTCTTACTGGAACTTAATTAATGAAATTCTTAAAAGTTTCCGCTTTGACAATGGTACCTTACAACTTGTCAGGATTGGGGAAGAGATTATGCAAAAGACCTCTCGTCCCCCCTCTGCATGCCCATCATTAGTATAGACATAGAACCTTCTCAGTCTTCCCAGGACCCTGAGAACCTTCCTGGTCCCCCTCAAAATACGACCCTAATTAATAAGGCTCCAATGATTAAAAACCACCTTTATCCAGTTTTAAATCCCAGAGACACATTGACCCCTGGGGAGGACGCTATCTTGGAGAAGGAAGCAGCTCTCTACCATTCAGAACACCCGCGACCTCTCAGGACCGTGCCACAGCCTATAGGATTTACCAAGCGAAGGTGAAAGCACCTATGTAAAACATCTTGCCTTTGAAAATGCTAACCCAGCATGTCAGAATGTTCTTCAACCACATAAGGATAAAGGGAAACTTTCTGAAGTTATTAGACTCTGTGCAGACGTGGGTGCAGCCCATGCCATGGGTCTGGCTTTAGGGACCGCCTTTACCAAGGCCTTTCACAATCCTGGCTCACGTACTTGCTTTACTTGTAAACAACCTGGCCATTTTGCATGTGAGTGTCCCACAGGCAAACAAAGCCTAGGAATAGCGTCTCCTCAAACTGGGGCTTAACCGCCCCCAGCTACCCTTTTCCATAGAAGTGGTAAAGGTCATCACTGGGCCAGTGAGTGTAGATCTAAGACAAATGCCCTCACACAGCCTATTTCTTCCTACTTCTCGGGAAACTCCCTGCGGGGCCAGCCCCTGGCCACAACATCCCCCACGACAAACACAGGAGCAATAAAGTTTGTTCCCTCCTAAACTCCCAACCTACCACAAAATCCTTCTCCACAATTGCCTCCCTCCAACTAGCCACCCCAGGCAGCACAAAATTGGACCTCTGTGCTGCCACAAATACAATATTAGACCCAATGCAAGGGCCCCAGATAATACCCAATGAAATTATGGGTCCCCCTCCATCTCATACATGTGCCCTTAATCTTGGAAGAACCTCCACTACCATACAAGGTGTTCAGGTCTTCGTTGGCATTAATGATAATGATTTCACTGGAGAAATAAAAATACTGGCCACTGCTATTAATGGAGTTGCCGCCATCCCAGCAGGAACAAGACTTGCACAATTAATTCTCCTTCCCTTGGATTCAGGAGGCATTTCCAAAACCCAAACCTACCTCGGGGGACTGCCTTCTTGGGCTTCTCTGATGTGTATTGGGTTCAGCCCATTTCTCACAATAGACCCACCCTTACCTTACTTACTGAAGGAAAGGAATTCCAAAGAGTTCTAGATATTGGAGCTGATGCCACAATTATTTCTCAAAAATACAAGCCATCAGGTTAGCCCCTCACTCCATCCTTGACTGACCTTAAAGGGATAGGAAAATAAAAAAATCCTCTGGTCAGCTCTAGGTCTATTAGCTGCACTGATAAAGATGTTAATAAGTCAACTGTCACTCCTTTCGTTGATTCTGACCTCCCTGTTAACGTATAGGGAGGAGATATTTTGAGTTATTGGAAGTTATTCTCGCCAGTCCCAATTCCATGGTGACTCATCAAATGCTTCCTATGAATTTTGTTCCTGGTACAGGCCTGGGGATACTGAAACAAGGACTGGTGGAGGCTATACAACCCATACAAAAACAAATACATGTGGACTTGTGTATTCAGATTTTTAGTGTCAGTCCCTGACCCTCCTGTACCCCATGCAGATAAAATTATTTGGGAGACTCAGACTCCTGTGTTGGTGGATCAGTGGCCCCTTACCCAAGAAAAATTGGAGGCTGCCTCCACGTTAGTGCAGGAACAGCTTGCAGCCGGCCATGTAAAGCCCTCAACCTCATCATGGATTACTCCTATTTTTATTATCAAGAAAAAATCAGGCAAGTGGTGCCTTTTACAATATTTGTGTGCCATTAATAAAGTTATGCGCCCGATGGGAGCACTACAGCCAGGCATTCCCACACCAGTGGCGATTCCAAAAAACTATTGTAAAATGGTTATTGACTTAAAAGATTGCTTTTTTACCATCTTTTTACATCCTGAGGATAGACCCTATTTTGCCTTTAGTCTCCCTCACATTAATTTTCAGGGCCCTATGCAGAGATTTCAATGGAAGGTTCTTCCCCAAGGTATGGCCAACAGCTCTAGTCTTTGCCAAAAACACGTTGCTCAAGCAGTAGACCCTGTGAGAGAGCGATGAGCACAAAATTATATTTTACATTATATGGATGATTTGTTAATTGCTGCACCTAATACCCATGACCTTAATAATTGTTACTTGGACTTTTACAAAACCTCACTACCTTGGGACTACAGATAGCTCCAGATAAGTTTCAAACACAGGACCCTTATACCTATTTGGGCCTTAAACTTCAAGATAATCAGATCCAAATTCCTAAAATACAACTATGTGTTTACCATCTTCACACAATTAATGATTTTCAAATATTACTGGGGGATATTCAATTGCTAGGAACATATTTAAAATTACCCACTTGTGTACTTTTGCCCCTTAATGATATTTTGATAGGTGATTCCCACCCCTCCTCCCCTCAAAAGCTTACTCCCGAGGCATGACATGCATTAAACCAAGCCACAGAAGCCATTGCCCAAAAGTTTGTTACACAAATTTCTTATAACCTTCCTCTGGTTCTGGTTATTTTCCACACTCCTCATACACCCACAGGAATATTTTGGCAGCGAGATCCACATTTTAAAAATAAAGGCTGCCCCTTGCTTTTGGTCCTTGTATCCACCACATCCTCCAAGGTTATTACTGTTTATCTTGCTCAGGTAGCTTCTCTTATTTTTAAAGGTCGTTTGCTTTCTCGACAACATTTTGGCAAAGACCCTGATAATATTTTAATTCCATATACTAAGGACCAAACCCTTACTACAATTTTTACTAGAGACATGGATCAATGGGGTATTGCCCTATCAGGCTTTTTGGGAACAATTCATAACCACATCCCCAATGACCCCGTTTTAAATTTTGTCCAGTTACATTCATTTATTTTTCCCAAAATTACTCAAAAGGCTCCCATTCCTCAAGAACTTACTGTCTTTACAGATGGTTCCAGTAATGGCCGTGCAGTCTTTGTTGTCAATAACAAGCCTACCACCTTTGATACTGTCTATCAGTCAGCTCAGTTTGTGGAATTGTTCACCATAACACAAGTTTTCATAAAGTTTTTTTGATAATCTTGTTAATATTTATACAGACAGTGCCTACATTGCTCTTTCTGTGCCCCTGCTGGAGATTTCACCCACCATTATGGCTTCTTCCAATTCCCCCTTTCTGTTTCACCAGCTTCAGCAGCTAATTCAGGCCAGAAAACATGCATTTTCCTTAGGACACATCATGACACACTCTGACCTTCTGAGCCCTCTAACACAAGGTAATGCCCAAGCTGATGCAGCAACACGTTCCATCTTTCCAATTTTTGTTGGCTCCATTCAAAAGGCCATGGAGTTACAAAATCTTCACCATCTAAATTCCCAGAGCCATCGATTACTTTGGAAAATTACCAGGCAACATGCATTTGAAATAGTAAAAGCATGCCCTGGTTGCACTGTCTCCCTCCCCATTCAACACTTGGGAGTTAACCCCCGAGGATTACAGCCCAATCAGGTTCAGCAAATGGATGTTATTCATTTTCCTGAATTTTGAAAAACCAAATATATATACGTTTCTATAGATACTTTCAGCAGCTTTAGTTTTGCATCACCACATTCTGGAGAGGCTACCAAAGTTGTCCTTTCTCATCTTGTTTCAGCCTTTTTCGTAATGGGTAAACCAATACATATTAAAACAGATAAATGTCCTGCATATACCAGTGCCAAGTTTAAACAGTTTTGTGCTACCTTGCAATTTTGTCATACTACTGAAATTCCATACAACTCTCAGGGCCAAGGCATGTGGAACTTGCCCAGCTTAGCTTAAAGACTTGGCTATCCCGTCTTAAGGCTTCCGCCCTTGTATTTACCACTCCCAGGGATCGCCTTAACCATGCATTATTTGCCCTTATTTTTCTTACCTTAGACAGTGAAGGCCATTTGGCCACAGACAGACACTGGCATCCTTCGTCCAATTCTGTTCGCTCGCCTGTTATGTGGTGCAATCCCATTACAAATAAATGAAAACGCCCAGTTCCTATCCTCATCAGGGGATGAGGCTCAGCTTGTGTTTTGGACTAAGAGCAAGCATCCCCAAGATGGTTACCAGAATGCCTGGTTAAACAGGTAAATTACTTACCTCAACCCAGGGACGGAGGCCCTCCCCCTGAGGACAAATTTTCCTCCATTTCAGATACAGCCAACAATCTGTGCGAGGATCCTGCTTAAGGCACTTCTGCTGAACAGGTTTGAACACGGAGACCTTGGACCTCCAATTTCCAACATCATGGAGTACCTTTTTGCCCCCCCCCCCGTGAATGCAAAGGAGGATTTTGGACTGAGGCTCCCACTAGTTGGACCCAGACTGCTGACTGCATGACTAAGGTGACTTACCTCCGTGCCAAGGTTGACCATAATCTCGGAGGAGTTCATCAGCCTAAATGGGTATGTGTTAACAAGCCAAAGATTATTCCCCCTAGTACAAGTAAAGCTCTCCAAAATTGTTCTGCAACTTGTACGCATACCCAGGCGATGCATGTCTCTTGTAATGTGTCGGCTTCACTTTGTGTTAATAAACAGGGAGAAAAATTTTTTGAAGCCTCCCTAACTAAAACTCATGCAGCAGGGGGACCACTATTCATTATACCCCCATTCTCTTTGACCATGGAGGAGATGGCAAATACACCAAGCTACAGTCAGCTGGGTGTCAGAAAAGGTTCCTACTGGCCCATTAAGGACCCTACAGGGGTCTCTGATGGTGGAGGACCCACTTATTCTGTCAAGCATCCTCAGATAATCAAACTTTTGAAACCCCAAATCCCTGAGCTCACATATCATCCCTTAATGTAGCCGAAATCCCAGTTCCCAGGTTTAGATACCAATACATTAGATATTTTGCAAACTACATTCTCCTAGCTTAATAATTCGAACCCCACCCTTGCTGGTGATTGCTGGCTCTGCATGACAGCAGGGGCAATCATGCCTATGGCAGTTCCTATTAATTCTATCATGGACAATGATAATACATGCCAACCCGGATTTCCCTTTAAAGTACAGCCTATAGGCACTTTTACATTATTTCTTTTAGGCGCGATGCAGAATAATACCTATGATACTGATGTTCGACTTACTTCCTTTGGAAATTGCTCAACAGTATAAAATTATTCCTCACCCACCCCATCTCTTTGTTCCTCCAATGGCACAGTTTTTATGTGTGGAGGAAACTCGGCCTTCCCAAGCTTCCAGTGAATTGGACCATTGGTTGTGTTCTTGCTTTATTACTCCCTGATATAACTATTGTCCCAGGAGATGAACCTCTACCAATTTCTAGCCTAGACACTTTAGTCAAAAGACATAGGTGGGCAATACAGGCTTTACCACTCATTGCCAGCCTTGGAATAACAGCTGCTGTGGGCACAGGTACAGTGGCTTAGGCACGGCTATTCACTCTTACCATCGCCTGTCTCAACAACTTATAAATTATGTACAAACTTTATCAGGAACCTTTAAAGATTTGCAGGACCAAATAAATTCCCTGGCAGAAGTGTTCCTTCAAAACAGACGGGGCTTAGATTTGCTGACAGCTAACCAGGGTGGTATTTGCTTAGCCTTAGGGGAACGATGCTGCATTTATGCCAATAAATCAGGCATAGTACGCATTAAAATTAAGCAGCTTCAAGAAGATCCAGAAAAGAGACAAAGGGAACTATTTGAAAATCCCCTCTGGATTGGGCATAATGGATTTCTACCCTACCTTCTTCTCCTATTAGTCCCTTTGTTGGGTTTACTTTTAATGGTGTCCATAGGCCCCTGCATTATAAAGAGGCTGGTACAATTTATTAAAGAACAGATTAATATTTTGGTTTCTAAGCCCATACAGGTCCACTATCATGGTCTGGAGATGGAAGACAGCACTGCCAACATTTAAAAGAATGTTCAACCCTTCTCACAGGCTTATTAAGTTTACATCCCCACAGATCTCTCTTTCTTACAGAAAACTATAAGTAACAGCTCTGAGCAACCATCTTCTACCCTTGCAATAAGGGTTCGTTCTCCATGGGCCCCTCCGCTTGGGGGAGGACACACCCTTGGAATGAGCACGTTAGGCCATAATAACGGAGGGTCCAGGAAGGACTGCAGAAGGATGGATCCACGGATCCCCAAACACAAGACCTCTGAATGACACGCTCTGGTGCCTGGCGGTTGGCATGCTATCCCCTCAAAGACGTCTCCTCCAAAAACATGCCAAAGCCAACACAAAATCTCCTAGGAAAGATGCTCGCTCAAATCAGGAGATATTCTAAGGCATCCTAGAGAAACAGAGCCACTATCACCCCCTAAATCCATGGCCTGTAAGGTATGGTCGAATATTTTATATAACAAAAGGGGAGATGTCAGGGGCTAGAAGGAAGTTCTCCTTCAAAAAATAGACTGACACAAGAAACATCCCCCTGGGACACAACCTGCCTGGGAGACATCCCACAGCCATCTATCTCCTTTTGACATCCGGCTACCATCTGTCTACCTGAAACATCCTGAGGTTATCTCACCCTGTGAAGACATCCAGCAACTGCCGATAAGAGAGCTTTCCCATCCGCAGCATATAAATACCCTCTGAGAATAATAAAAGTTTGCAGCATGATCAGAACTCCTGTCTTGCTGTCATCTCTCGTGTCTCTTGTCCCTTCATTCCTCCCCAACTAGGATCGACACCCAAGTTGATGTGTCCTGCCAGCCGGGCCATCTGACACTAACCCATACCCTCCTAGACTCTGATGACAAATCCTAATATGATGGAGAAAAATAACCCAAACAGAATAGAAATACAAGCAGTTCAGAGGAGGCATGGTGTATAGTTGCACTTGCCTTTTGCATGATATAGGGTAGGTGTTATAAATCTAGTTAATTTTTAATTGAAATAGTTCTCCATGTGTTTTTAAAGTTAACAAATATGTGAATTCCTGTCTCCCTTTCTCTGTAGCCGATTCAGCACATGTATTTTTATATGCACATATAGAATCCTACCTGGTATCAGATGTACATTCTTGTGAGGTGGCTGACTTGGAAGATACAAATTGTGAGAAGAGATCACTCCTCCTAAACGCTGTTGGAACAGAAAATTCAACCTATGGGTGAGCCTCCTAGTAGAACAACATTATACATAAATCCATGTTCAGTAAATTAAATATTTTTGCATCTGTGGATGATATATACTTCATGATGAATTTCGATTGGCATATATATTGCTACATTTTATTGCCTGGGTGTGTGTGTTGTGTGTGTGTGTGTGTGGGTGTATATATATGTATATATATATATATATATATATATATATATATATATATATACTCTCCAAATATTTCAAAATATGAAATATATGTGTCTTACATATACTACCTAAATTCATTCATGTTCATGTATGTGGATTTATAATCAACTTTTCACAATATTATTCTCAGAAATATTCATCCACCTGAATTACATATTTGTTTTATAGTACTGAAAACTAACTTCAGTGAGTGGTGCATACAATCCTAATATTTCTACAGTAACTGACCCAGTTTAACATCAATGCAACTAGATTCCTCTTGGATATGATGTCTATGTTGAAGTTCATTTTATTCAACACTGGTACATTACTATTTGTTCAGTTTATACACATCATAGGATATATATTTCATCAACAACTTCAATAATTTATAGGATTTTGATTCACTTTCAATCATTTCCTGATTCAGAACACATGTATTCCTCCAGGTTACTTGATTGTTTTTTCATGAGACTTCTTTCCAAACGCTTTTTTTTTCGATTTCCATAATCATTTTGAAGAAAAACTGACACACTCTTCATGATAAACCATAACCCTAATATTACCATTAGATGTATTTCTGGTTGGAATGAATGATTGCAAATAAATATACGATTTTCTGTTTATTTTCAGATATCAATTCAATCGAATATTTAAAGTTGGAACAAGTTATAATATTTAATCACAGTATCGTCTATTCATAAATTATCTCTATGTTCATAGACACAGAGTAAATCTATTTGTAACCCCAATACTAATTTTTTCATCTTCAAAATGTTGCTCCCAGAAATGGTGGAAGAAATACTCATGTCACCTAATCTACATATACATTTTATCACAGTAATATTCTGGACACAAAAAGAAGAGGTCACACTTATGATTGTATCAAAGCCTAAATGAAAAGTGAGCATAGATTACTGAAAACATTCATGTCCAGTGTGCCTAATGCTCTCAAATGTCAATCCTATTGGTGACTACATATTTGTTTCTTCTTAAGACTATATTTTGAACCTCAACCCTGTTGCAAATGTCTAATCCTATCACTCAATTTATACTTTGCCTGATTTCCTAATGTCTCTATTGATGTCTGCTTACCTAAATATTTTCCCCAGTTCACCATTGTTACTGACCCTTCACGTGTGCTGACATTTACATTCACTCTCTACCCGATACACTATTGCTAAAGAACTTTTGGTCCAAATTCTGTACTCAGTCTTCTTCTGAAACTTATCGAATATCTTCCTAATCCTACCGACTATCCCTGTTCTAGTGGATGTTCACTTCTACATTCAATCATCCAAGGTACAAGGTCCTATGCCATTGATTATCGATTTATCTGAAACACCTGTGCAGAACGTATATCAAAGCTAAGTATCCCAATCAATAGCGCAATGCCCTTCTGGGCTTCAAATCTTACCTAGATTTTTGTTTTCATACTTATATTTCACCTATATATTCTTATAAATATCACAGGTTCCCAATACCATTATTCATCAATTAGAATAATTCCTAACCCTAATCAAACCTGTTATTAACCCAAACCATACACTGTTCCCTCAATCTAACTTTACAGAAGAGCAGGAACCAAGTTGGTCTTACAATACAGAAATGTAGAGAATCTTCCACCTGTTGTAAAACTCAAAGGTCCATGAAGAAGTGATCCCTGGAGAAGATGTAGGCAGCCTTGAAGGACCTGAGAGAGCAAACGTCATCTTCCATTGCAAACAACCTGGTCAGGATGAAGGGTTGTGTCTGAATCAGCCTCTCTGTTCATAATGTAGAGAAGATGGACACAAACAGTCCTTTTTGGAGACCTGTTCCTGGGTGCCTATGGTTCATATACCATTCTAACTTGTGAAAGTGTCACAGGAAGTAGGAGAAGCCTCGATCTCATGGGACCCTTGGAAGCAACTGTTAGGACAAAGTGGTTGCCAAAGCAGTGAGCTCATTCAGTTCCTGAAGGAAGTGACCTCACCTCACTTCCTTGGTCATGGAACTCTCGGTACTTGGGATCCAGGAAGCAAGGTACCAAGAGCCTGTCCCAGTCCCAGTCCCAGTGGGCTCACTTGTTTGGATTTACCAAGGACAGAGTCAGTCTTTCATGGTACCTACAGATATGAGGATGGCCAACTGCCAGGAAAACTCAGAAGAGGGGCCTTTCCTGAGAAAGCAGATAGTGGCTCACCGCTGGCTCCTGACAAGTTCACAGAGTTGGTGTTTTCCGGGGAACATAAGTTGGCCCACCAGTCAGAAGACACTCTGGATAGTCACAGACATACTTTGTAGAAGGTGGTGCCTCTGTGGTTGTCGGTGTGGGTTTGTGGTTTTGTCTCATGTTCTGAGAATAGGTAGGAAAGGTGGTTTGTTTGGTTTGGAGTGAACTGTTTATAGTAAGTCGTTTGGCAAGCAAGTGTTTCTATGTCTGTGTATCCCACTATGTGCATGGTTTTAGATATTAGAAAACTGAATGCATCAATTGTTGTCTCCTGTCTAGCAGAAAGCTTCCCAGCATTCATCCTGCCGAATTTATGAATGGATTTCAGCTTGCCTGATCGATGGGCAACATGTGGTATCTTCCAAAATTCCTGCATTCTTCATGAATTCTGGCTACTCTCCAGAATAGGCTCATGGTTTTGTGTCCAAGATATGTAGCAGTTCCAAGCCCTGTGACAAGGCCATGTACTGGATAGCTAAAGGGAATGTCGAGCATCTCAGAAAACTCAGATATAAGTGTGACCATGATAGTCTCAGTGGAGAAACCCTGCTCTGGGCCTTTTGCTTACCTATTGTTCTGTTGCCCTGAATGTCAGGAAGGTCTTTGCCTCAAGACATCCGTTTGTGAAGCCTGAAGAAAACAGGTTCAAATGGAAATGAATGGACATCACCTGTGGATATTTGCTTAATTCCTTTGAAAATGGAAGTGTCTGAATCAGCCTATTGGCCCTGTGTGAGGCCGTGGCTTAGATTCTCAACCCCTGAAGAATCTAAAGAAACATCACATGTGTGCATCCAAAACAAAAATGGCCAAAAGTGCAGTTATTGTGGATGAAGTCTCTCCCCATTCTCTGTAAGGTTCCTGACCTCCATCAAGTTAGAATAGGGATCCATTGGGCCAAATCATTTCTTCAAATCCCTAAATTGCTTGAGTTTTCCCGTGACTACAATTCACATAAAGAATCCAAACTGCACAGTCAATACGCCTCAAATTGGAGAAGCAGAGAAGTATTAACAGCAGGCCTATTTGAACACTCCTGGTTCACAGGAATGGTGTCCAGGCCACCCTGAATTTAGGCAAATTAGGGGCAAGAGAGATTATTTAGGAGACTGTCTTGGGCTTCGCCCCTCATGGAAATTTCCAGCGATAGGTTATGATGAGTGTCTATATAAAAGAACATGAGGGCCATGTGGGATTGTTTTGGTTTTAATTGTGGTTGTTAGTGTGGTGATTGGAAGAGATGACTGGGTCCACCTTGACATGAACTCTGGTGTTTTTCCCCTTAGAGACTGAGTTCTGGAATTGACCTCAGAAAAGTATTGCCATTAATTGTGTTGGGATTTTAGAAGGCCATGCATGAGAGTCGCCCTTGGAAACTGAGATCAAGGCCCAGGGTGGCTTTCAACAGAGCACTGGGAATCACAGCCAAGATATCACATAATTTTCTTCTGAAAGACTTGGCAGCCGTAGTTGAGAGTCAAAAGTCACATGGACCTCACATTGTAGAACTCAATGGGCCTGGCTTCATTTGACCTTTTGGCCATTCTTTGGGAAGCATTGCCTGTGAGATTTCTCCAGAGCTTTCATTGAAATGAGCTTCGTCAACATTAATGGTTCCGGAATGAACTGAAACTCACAGTGCCTCCACCTTCATTGTTGAAATATGGCTAGAAAAATACCATGAAATTTTTGAAATTTCCATGACCAGCTGGCACAGGAGAACCTTTGGATTTCCTGTTGCTGATCATGAGTATAACAGACACTGCCTTGATTGACTGGTTTTAATGAAAATTGTGTAAAACAGAGATGCCAATAAGTTGGAGCCTGATTATTAGTGGGCCTAGAGCAGTGGTAGGCAGGTGAGTGATAAAACATCTGTGGTGGGGCCATGTGGATCTGCCATTGGCTTCCAAATGGCTTGTGACTGACATGATGCAGCCAGCAGTCCCTTCTAAGTAAAGGCATCTTGTTATTTGGAGAGGTTTCAGGGCAATGTTCAGAATCGATTTGCTATCGTCAATGGGGCAAGCTATGTGATATAGAAGCATGGTTGGTGCATTCTCCTGCAGAAATTGAAATACCACACGTGACAGAACTCCCTCCTGCACTGTGTCCCAGTTGAACTCCGTGTATTTCATGAAGCAAATACCAAACTCCCATTGTAGCAGCAAGAAACACCATGAAAATTGGAGGATGAACAAATGGCTTCACAGTCCACACAGGGAGACACTTAGAACCCAGTGGCCACAGTTTACCTACAAAGATCAAATTCAGGACTGCTGCCTCATGTTCATTGGAAAATAAGAAACTATGTTTTACAGGTCACATAGGTGCAGACCCAGCTTTGATGATCTCACTACAAAGGAAGCTAAAGCTCCTGATAACAACATATGTTTCAAGTGACCAAACTCAGAGGCAATTTCTCAAGAAGTCTTTAGGCCAGCAGAGATCCATGTTTGTGGAGTGTTCACCCTGTCCCTTACTTTTGGAAACTCCTCTACCACCTCCAAGGTAGTGAACTCCTTAGCATATTCCATTCCAGATAAGTATTCACTGATTTTCTAACTCTTCTCCTCTAATTATGTCTTACTTGGGGCGAAGATAATGTCAAGCCATTGTTCTGGAGGAGTGGGAAGATTTTGTGTAGCACATATTTGCATACACATTGGATTCATTTTCCAATTTTCCATTCGAAATACTGAATCCCTGACTCTAACCCCTACCCTACTAGACTCTGACTACTAATCGTAATATGATAGAGAATAAAAACTCAAACAGAATAGAAATACAAGCAGTTCAGAGGAGGCATGGTGTATAGTTGGAATTGCCTTTTGCATTATATAGGTTAGAAGTTATAAATCTAGTCAATTTTTTGTTGAAATAGTTCTCCGTGTGTTTTGAAAGTTAACAAATATGTAAATTCCTGTCTCCCTTTCTCTGTAGCCTATTCAGCACATGTAATTTTATATGCACATATAGAATCGTACCTGGTATCACACGTACATTTTTGTGAGGTGACTGACTTGGCAAATACAAATTTTGAGAAGAGATCACTCCTCCTAAATGCTGTTGGAACTGAAAATTCAACCTATGGGTAAGCCTCCTAGTTGAACAACATTATACATAAATCCATGTTAAGTATATGAATATTTTTGGGTCTGTGGATGATATGTATTTCATGATGAATTTCAATTGACATATATATTGCTAGTTTTTAATGTCTGTGTGTGTGTGTGTATATATATATATATATATATATATATATATATATATACTCTCCGGATTTTTCAAAATATGAAATATTTGTGTCTTATTATGCACTCCCTAAATTCATTCATATTCATGTATGTGGATTTATAATCCACTTTTTAAAAAATTAATCTCAGAAATATTCATCCACCTGAAATACATATTTTTTCCTAGTACTGAAACAGTTTTCAGTAAATGGTGCATCCATATCCTAATATTTCGGCATTGCAAGATGACTGTGAAGACAGTGTATCACACCCAGTGTACCCTGCCACTGCGTAGGTGAATAACGAGTTAGAATGATGAAAAACTAACTTGTTAGGATCTTATAGGAAAATGGGTGTTTACTGAAATCTAGAAGAATGATTTCCACCACCGAGGTCCGGTAATTGAGTCTCAAACACAAGCCACTTGTGCAACCGGAGATCCATTCTGATTTATCCACGTGACCTGCCCCGTGTCTACAAATGGTGAGGCACCACCGAGAAGCGACCAGCAAGCAGGGAGAAACGTTGCTGCAGATTCTGTGGAATCCTGCTGGCTGAGCATCCACTGAGCCCCCAGCTGAATTTGGGATTTCAGACGGGAAAGTTAGCAGTACATTTCTATCCCCCAAAGTGGAAACTCCACAAAGGAAACCAGCAGCCACCATCTTGGAGAGCTGAAGTAACCACCACCACTCCCAGACAGATTGCAACAATAAAACAGGTGTGTGTTTCTCAGCTCATCTCACATACAGAGGAAAATTCGCATAAAATCTCTCCTAGGCTTTTGGGGGAGGGATAATCAGAGCAAGTCTGCATAAAGACTGGGGGAAAACTAGAGGCACCTGACCTTCATCTCCCCTTCCCATCAGCGGCAAAAATGAAACTTGTCTAGCCAGTGCGGGGCGAGGGGCAAGCGGAAAATATTAAAACAATAGAGTTCCAGGGTTCACAATAGACACCCTCCCCACCCAACAAACGGCAGACCCGGAGAACAGTTTGAGCTGCCGAGAAGCATCACTCAGGAGAAATCTGGTCTAGCAGGAGAAATCAGGACTAGCAGGATAAACCAGGGGACTAGAGGCCAGGCCCTCCTGACTGGGTGGCTGGAGAATGCCAGACCGCTGCCAGTGTGACTGGGCAACTGGAGACCACCTTCCTGCCGGTGCCAGCCCACCTGCTGACGGCATGTCTTGATGGCTGGAGAACGCTCGCCTGCCGACGACCGAACGCGCAACTGTGTGGCTAGAGATCACCCACCCGCCGGCGACAGCCCATCCGCTGCCCGCGCTACTGGGTGGCTGGAGACTGCCGGCATGCCAGCGACCGGGAGCTGAAACCAACAAGAGACAATCCAGTCCACCCCCCCAATTCGGACACTCCGGCAAGGAGCCTGGGGCCCACCACAGCAGAGAGGTGACATCACTGGAGCTCGGCTGTCAGAATTCCTTAACAGCGAAATCCACTTAAGCAGGCATAGTCTAGCAACACAAAGGAGAGAAAACAGAGATATATAAACCCATAACAAATCTATAGAAGAGAGCAGAAACACAGCAATCAAATAGAGCCAGAAAATAACGTGAACATCATGAAAAAACAAGGGGAAAAAAAGGTGTAGAAACAATGAAGGACAACTTAATACTACAGGAGAACCTAGAAGCATCAGAAACAGGGATAGGGAAAAAACTTAAGTCATACCTAACTCAGATGGAAAGGAATAATAGAGAAGACATGAGGCAGCAAGTCAAAGAAATAAAAGTATATTTTGAAAATGAATTAAACAACCAAATTCAAATGGCAAAGAACAAGGTTTACCAGGAGATAGAGATCTTTTAAAAAATCATACAGTAATTCTAGAAATGCAGGAAACTATAAACCAAATTAAAAACTCAAACAAGAATATTTCAAATAGACTAGATCAAGTAGAAGTCAGAACATCAGATAATGAAGACAAAGTTTGTCAACTTGAAAAGAATATAGTCAACACAGAAAACATGCTTAAATCCCATGAGCAACTATTCAAGAGATATGGGATGTCATAAAAAAACCAAAATTGGGAGTCATCGGGATAGAAGAAGGCATAGAGATTCAAACCAAAGGAATGGACAACATATTAAATGAAATAATTCTAGAAAACATCCCAGAGATGAAAGATGGAATGGATTGCCATATCCTGGAAGCCTACAGGACCTCAAACATTCAAAACCATAATAGACAAACTCCAAGATATATAATTATGAAGATAGCCAACATACAGAACAAGGAGAGAATATTAAAAGCTACGAGAGAAAGTAGGCAGATAACATTCAGGGGTAAACCAATTAGGTTAACAATTGATTTTTCATCACAGACTTTGAAAGCGAGAAGATCTTTGAACAATGTATTTCAAACACTGAAAAATAATGGATTCCAACCAAGAATACTGTATCCAACAAAATTAAGCTTCAGATTTGACAATGAAATTAAGTCTTTCTTGATAAACAAAAGCTAAAAGAATTCGCAGACAGAACACCAGCACTGCAAAGCATTTTGAGCAAAATACTACAAGAAGAGGAATTGAAAAATAGTGCCCAAAACTAACAGTGGGAGGTATCTCAGTAAAGGGGTAAGAAAATAACCAAAAAGTAAAAACTACCCAAATTAAAATAAATAAATAAATAAACATGACTGGAAGTATAAATCATATTTCAATTGTAACCTTAAATGTTAAAAATCTAAACTCACCAATCAAGAGACATAGGCTAGTAACCTGGATCAAAAAAATAAATCCAACAAAATGCTGCCTTCAGGAGACTCTTTTGATAGGTAAAGACATACACAGGCTGAAAGTGAAAGGTTGGGAAAAATCTTACCACTCACATGGCCCTCGGAAGCAAGCAGGAGTGGCCATACTCATATCATATAAAATCAACTTCAAACCTACGTTAATCAAAAGGGATAAAGTAGGACACTATATATTGTTAAAAGGAACCATCCACCAACAAGACATAACAATTATCAATTGGTATGCACCAAACAATTGAGCTGCAACGCTTATAAAACAAACTCGCCTCAAGTTCAAGAGTCAAATAGACTACAACACAATAATTATGGGTGACTTCAACACACCGCTCTCGCCATTAGACAGATCCTCTATAAAAAACTGAATAAAGAAACTATAGAATTCAACAGCACAATCAATAACCTTGACTTAACCGACATATATAGAATATATCAACCATCATCAAGTGGATACACTTTATTCTCAGCAGCACATGGATCCTACTCCAAGTTAGACCATATATTATGCCATTGGGCAACTCTTAGTAAATATAAAGGCGTGGAGATAATACCATGCACCATATCTGATCATAATGGAATGAAACTGGAAATCAATGAGAATAGAAGGAAGGAAAAATCCTACATCACATGTAAAATGAACAATATTCTACTGAATGATCAATGGGTTACAGAAGACATAAAGGAGGAGATAAAAAAATTCTTAGAATCAAATGACAATACAGACACAACATACTGGAATCTATGGGACACAAAGAAGGCAGTTTTAAGAGGGAAATTCATTTCTTGGAGTTCTTTCCTCAAAAAAAGAATAAAACAACAAATAAATAAACTCACAGTACACATCAAAAACCTAGAAAAGGAAGAGCAAAACAACAGCAAATGTAGTAGAAGACAAGAAATAATTAAAATTGGAGCA
This sequence comes from Callospermophilus lateralis, assembly GCF_048772815.1. NCBI lineage: Eukaryota > Metazoa > Chordata > Mammalia > Rodentia > Sciuridae > Callospermophilus > Callospermophilus lateralis. The sequence continues at coordinate 239,892 of NW_027512677.1, read as the reverse complement.
GAAATCAACGAAACTGAAACAAACAAACAAAAAAAACATTGAAAAAATTGATAAAACTAAAAGTTGATTCTTTGAAAAAATAAATAAGATTTACAGGCCCTTAGCCATGCTAAGGATGAGAAGAAGAGAGGGAACTCAAATTACTAACATACGGAATGAAAAAGGCAATATCACAACAGACAGTACACAAATACAGAAGATAATTAGAAAGTATTTTGAAATCCTATATTCCAATAAAATAGAAGATAGTTATAATATCGATAAATTTCTTAAGTCATACGATCTGCCCATATTCAGTCAAGAAGACACACACAATTTTAACAGACCAAAAACAAAGAAAGAAATGGAAGAAGCCATCAAAAGACTACCAATCAAAAAAAGCCCTGTACCTGATGGGTATACAGCAGAGTTCAACAAAACCTTCGAAGAAGAATTAATACCAATACTATTCAAGCTATATCAAGAAATGGAATAATAAGGAGCTCTTCCAAATTCATTCTCGGAGTCCAAAATCACCCTGATCCCAAAACCAGACAAAGACACTTCAAAAAAGAAAACTACAGACCAATATCTCTAATGAAGTTGGATGCAAAAATTCTCAATAAAATCCGTGTGAATTGAATACAAAAACATATCAAAATAGTTGTGCACCATGATCAAGTAGGATTCATCCCTGGAATGCAAGGCTGGTTCAATATACGGAAATCAATAAATGCTATTCACCACATCAATAGACTTAAGGACAAGAACCATATGATCATCTCGATAGATGTAGTAAAACATTCAACAAAGTTCAGCATCCCTTTATGTTCGAAACACTAGAAAAACTAGGGATAACAGGAACTTACCTCAACATTGTAAAAGCTATATATGCTAAACCTCAGGCTAGGATCATCCTAAATGGAGAAAACTGAAGGCATTCCCTCTGAAATCTGGAACAAGACAGGGATGCCCTCTATCACCACTTCTATTCAATTTAGTTCTTGAAATACTAGCCAGAGCAATTAGACAGACAAAAGAAATTAAAGGCATAAAAATAGGAAAAGAAGAACTTGAATTATCGCTATTTGTGGATGACATGGTAATATATTTAACAGACCCAAAAGGGTCTACAAAGAAACTGCTAGAGTTAATAAATGAAGGATATAAAACCAACACGCATAAATCAAAGGCATTTCTGTATATCAGCAACAAAACTTCTGAAATGGAAATGAGGAAAACCACTCCATTCAAAATATCCTCAAAGAAAAAAAAGATACTTGGAAATCAACCTAACAAAAGAGGTGAAAACCACAGAACCCTAAAGAGAGAGATAGAAAAAGATCTTAGAAGATGGAAAAATGTACCCTGTTCATGGATAGGCAGAACTAAATTCATCAAAATGGCGAAATTACCCAAAGTTCTCTACAGGTTTAAAGCAATGCCAATCAAAATCCCAACGGCATTTCTTGTAGAAATGATAAAGCAATCATGAAATTCATATGGAAAAACAAAAGACACAGAATAGCAAAAGGAATTCTAAGCAGGAAGTGTGAATCGGGAGGTATAGCGATACTAGAGTTCAAACTTTACTACAAAGCAAGAGTAACAAAAACAGTGTGGTACTGGTACCAAAACAGGCAGGTGGACCAATGGTATAGAATGGAGGACAGAGAAACCAATCCACAAAATTACAACTTTCTTATATTTGATAAAGTGGCTATAAACATGCAATGGATGAAGGATAGCATCTTCAACAAATGGTGCAGGGAAAATTAGAAATCCATGTGCAACAAAATGAAACTGAATCCCGTTCTCTCACCATGCACAAAAGTTAACTCAAAATAGATCAAGGAGCTAGATATCAAATCAGAGACACTGCGTCTCATAGAAGAAAAAGTTGGCTATGATCTATATACTGTGGGGTCGGGCTCCAAATTCTTTAATAAGACATCAATAGCCCAAGAGTTAATAACAAGAATAAACAAATGGGACTTACTTAAACTAAAAAGTTTTTTCTCAAGAAGAGAAACAATAAGAGAGGTAAATAGAGAGCCTACATCCTGGGAACAAATTTTTACCCCTCACACTTCAGATAGAGCCCTAATATCCAAAATATACAAAGACCTCAAAATATTAAACAATAAGATAACAAATAACCCAATCAACAAATGGGCCAAGGACCTAAACAGACACTTCACAGAGGAGGACATACAATCAATCAACAAGTACATGAAAAAAATGCTCACCATCTCTAGCAGTCTGAGAAATGCAAATCAAAACCACCCTAAGATACCATCTGACTCCAGTAAGATCAGCAGCCATTATGAAGTTAAACAACAATAAGTGTTGGCGAGGATTTGGGGAAAAGGATACACTTGTACACTGCTGGTGGGACTGCAAATTGGTGAGGCCAATTTTGAAAGAAGTATGGATATTCCTGGAAAAGCTGGAAATGGATCCACCATTTGACCCAGCTATCACCCTTCTTGGAATGTTCTCTCAGGATCTTAAAATAGCGTACTATAGGGATACTGCCACATCAATGATCATAGCAGCACAATTCACAATAGGTAGACTGTGGAACCAACTTAGATGCCCTTCAATAGATTAATAGATAAAAAAAATGTTGCATCTATACACAATGGAGTATTACACAGCACAAAAAATGACAAAATCATAGAATTTGCAGGGAAATGGATGGCATTAGAGCATATTATGCTAAGCGAAGCTAACCAATCCTTAAAAAACAAATGCCAAATGTCTTCTCTGTTATAAAGAGCAAATAAGAACAGAACAGGGAGGAAGAGCATGAGGAAAAGATTAACATTAAACAAAGACGAATGGGGGGAGAGAAAGGGAGAGAGAAGGGAAAGCTTATGAAAATTGTAGGAAACTCTCAATGTTACACAAAATTGCATATAAGATGTTGTGAGGGGAAGTGAGGGGGAAACAATGGAGAGAATTGAACAATAGCAGATGAGGTAGAGAGGGAAGATGGGAGGGGAGGAGAGGGTGGATAGTAGGGGATAGGAAAGGTAGCAGAATACAACAGTCACTAATATGCCATTATGTAAAAATGTGAATGTGTAACCGATGTGATTCTACAATTCGTATTTGGGGAAAAAATGGGAGTTCATAACCCAATTGAGTCAAATGTATGAAAGATGATATATCTTGAGCTTTGTAATGTTTTGAACAACCAATAAAAATAAATAAATAAATAAAGGTTTAAAATTTAGTGGGAAGAAATCAGCTAAAAATGGGTTCAGATGTATTCATTTTGCTATACAGAAACTTTGTTTTGTGAATATCACAAATTTATTTTACCAGAAAATGCACATAAATTGAGATTAAAGGATAATTCACCTAACTTCATGAAAAATTCATAGCATTTTCTACACTTTTCATATTTCATTTTTTTCGTGAATATTTTGTCATGGACAAGGTCTAGTCTTAGGCTATTCTTCCAGAATACTACCTCATCTGACAAGTTCGTACAATGTGTTGGATTGTTCTTTTCATCTTTTATTTAATAGTTTCTAGCTGATAATGTGTATTTTTTCTTATCTTTATTTGGACATACAAACCTAACTATATCTTTGCATTTTATGTTTTACTGGGGAAGAGACTCATCAAAAGCTCTTTGTTATATGTATCAACAATCAAACATCTAGAGCATACAATTATTCTTAATTTTGCATGAAAATAAATTTGTACCATTTTTCTTATAAAGATGTAGTATTATTAATAATGTCCCTACTGTAATAAGTAACTACTTACAAGAAGAATTAAACAATTGACTTTATATCAATTTTGAACATGAAAAGTACTAAAATAAGTATTTGGCAATTAATTCACAATTGATAGAAATTGAAATCACAAGAAAGCCATTTAAAATGTCAGTGCATATGGTCCTTAAATAATAGGTTGTTCAAATAAAATTTCTCTAATTCATAAGAGTTAATATGCCACATTACAGCTTAATGTGATATAAAACTTTAAATTATCAGTATTGATAAATAAGAATGATACCTGTTTACTTAAATATGTTTATTTGATTTTCACTGTAAGATGTTAATTATGGAAGAATTGAGAATTAAGAAAGACTTGGTCTATATTATTTCTAACAGGAAAATCAAAGTACTTTTAAATATATATATATATATATATATATATATATATATAATATATGTAATGCATATGCATGAATATAGATACATATGTATAATAAATGTATTGTAATATATCTATCAGGTGATTATAATTTTTAAATTTTCTCAAGAAAAAGAATGACTATTAAAAGAGTCTTAAATTTAAATTTCATAGCATACTACTGTTTGTAATGACATGAGAGAAAAATAGATATGGAGGGGAAACCAAAAAGGAAGGGAGAGAAGGGGGAAAATGAGGAAGAAAGTGAGTAAAGAAGAGGGACATGAGTGTATGATGTTAAGATAGAAGTGGAGGGGCTGGGTTTGTGGCTCAGAGGTAACATGCTTATCTAGCATGTGTGAGGCACATGGTTCTATTCTCAGCACCACATACAAATAAACAAAATGAAGGTCAATCAACAACTGAAAAAATAAAAAAAGAAAAAAGAAGAAATATTACGAAAATTCCAAGCTTTGATGAATGTTAAATAAAAAAAATATGTTACATAGCCTTATGTAATTTCTAGACTATCCAAAATAGTCACTAAATGTTAGATTATTAGTGCTATAACTAAAAATCCATTGATCTTTCCTCTACATTCTGTGGCATGCTAGTGCTAAAATAAATTGTATTATTAATTCCCCCCCAAATCCTAATATTTCTACAGTAACTGACCCAGTTGAACATCAATGCAAGTAGACTCTATGAGACATGATGTGTATTTTGACGTTCATTTTTATTCAACACTGGTACATTACTATCTTCAGTTTATGCACATCATAGCATATATGTTTCATCAAAATTTCTCAAATTTATAGGCATTTGTTTCACTTTCAATCACTTCCTGCTTGAGAACACATGTATTCCTCCATGTTTCATAACTGCTCTTTTCATGAGACTTCTTCCCAAAAACATTATTTTCGATTTCCATTATCACATTTGAAGCAAAACGCACAAACCCGTCACAATAAACCATAACACTAATATTACCATTAGATGTATAACTGGTTGGAATGAATGGTTGTATATCGATATAAGATTTCTTACTTAGTTTCAGATATCAATTCAATCCATTATTTAAAGTGGAACCAGTTATATTATTTATTCACAGTACAGTCTATTCACGAATTATCTCTATATTCATAGACACAGGTACACCTCTTTGTACCCCCAATACTAATTTATACGTCCTCAATATATAGCTCCCAGAAATGGTGGAAGAAATACCCATGTCACCTGATCTCCATATACATTTTATCACAGTAATATTCTGGACACAAAAAGCAAAGGTCACACTTATGATTGTACAAAACCTAAATGGAAAGTGAACATGGATTACTAAAAACATCCATGTCCAGGTTGCCTAATGCTCTCAAATGAAAATCCTATTGGTGACTACATATTTGTTTCTTCCAAAGATTATATATTCAAACTCAAACATGTTGAAAATGTCTAATCCTGTCACTCACTTTATACTTTGCCTGATTTTGTAATGTCTCTATTGATATCTGCTTTCCTACATATTTTCCCCAGTTAATCATTGTGACTTCCTCATCACATGTGCTGATATTTACATTCACTCTCTTAGCGATACCCTAGTTCTAAAGAACTTTTGTTCCAAATCCTACACTCATTCTTCTTCCTAAACCTACGGACTATCTTCCTAATCCTACCGACTATCACTTTTTGACTGGATGTTCTCTTCTACATTCAATCATCCAAGGTGAAAGGTCCTATGCCATTGTATATCGATTTATCTGAAACATCTGTGCAGAATGTAATTCAACGCTAAGTATCCCAATCAAGGGACAAATGAAGTTCTGGGCTTCAAATCTTACTTAGATTTCTGTTTTCGTACATATATTTCACCTCTATATTCTTATAAATATCACAGGTTCCCAATACCATTATTCATCCAGCAGAATGGTTCCTAACCCATATCGAACATGTTAATAACACTAATCATACACTGTTCCCTCAATCTAACTTTACTGAGGAGCAGCGACAGTGTTGGTCTTACAATACAGGAATGTATGGGATCTTCCACCTGCTGAGAACATCAAAGGTACATGCAGAAATGATCTCTGGAGAAGATGTAGGCAGCTATGAAGGACCTGAGAGAGCAAAAGACATCTCCATGGCAAAGAACCTGGTAGGATGAAGGAATGTGTCTGAATCAGCCTCACTCTTCTTAATGTAGAGTAGACCAAACCAGGCCTGTGTGGAAAGCTCTTCCCAGGTGCGTATGGTTGATATACCATTCTAACATATGAAAGTGTCACAGGAAGTAGGGGCAGCCTCCATCTCATGGGACCCTTGGAAGCAACTGTTAGGACAAAGTGGTTGCCAAGGCAGTTACCTCATTCAGTTCCTGAAAGAAGTGACCACACCTCACTTCCTTGATGATGAAAGTCTCTGAACTTGGGATCCAGGAAGCCAGGCACCCAGAGCCATTACCAATCCCAGTCCCAGTGGTCTCACTTGTTTGAATTTACCAAAGACAGAGTCAGTCTTTCTTCTTACCTGTTAAGGTCTGTAAACAAGTCAGATTGGCACCTGTTATTTTGCCAGAGAAATGTTAGAGTCTGTAAAAAAAGTCTGAATGGCGCCTGGCAAAATGCCAGAGGGAGTGGTTTGTGAAGTAACAAAAGCGAGCCATTAAGTGTGGAGATTCCTTATTGTTTGACTGCTGTATCTATTTCATGCTAATTAGATAGGCTGTGTAAAATGTATAAATACCGCTCTTATTCAACAATAATTGGCTTCCACTCCTGCTGCATCAGTCTACCCAAGTTGTTCGTCACCCCCCCGGTTATTTTGCCCAGCCAGCCGGGCTGCGGCACTTACCTACAGATGTGAGGATGGCCAAATGCCAGGGAAGCTCTGAAGATAATTCTTTTCTGATAAAGCAGGTATTGGCTCACCGCTGACTCCTGACTACTTCACAGAGTTAGCAAAGGAAAGCAGATTTGAGACAGGACAAGCAATTTTGGGGAACATAGTATGGCCCACCAGTCAGAGGACACTCTGGATAGTCACAGTCCAACTTGGAGGAAAGAGTTGCCTTTGTGGGTGTGGTTGTGGGTTTGTGTATTCCACTGTGTCTGTGGTTATAGACATTAGAATAGAGAATGCATCAATGGAATTGTTCTGTCTAGTAGAAAGCTTCTCAGCATTCATCCTGCCAAATTTATGAATGGACTACGGCTTTCCTTATGAATGGGCAACACCTGCTATCTTCCTAAGTTCCTGTTTTCTTCCTGAATTCTGGCCACTCTCAAGAATAGGCTCATGGTTTTGTGTAAAAGATATGTACCACCTCCAAACTCTATAACATGGCCTTGTACTGGATAGCTGAAGGGAATGGAGAGGAACTCAGAAAACTCAGATATCAGTGTGACCAGTAAAGTGTCAGTGGAGAAACACTGATTTGGGCCTTTTGTTTACCTATTGTTCCGTTGCCCTGAATGTCTGGAAGGTCTTTGCCTCAGTCCACCCCTTTGTGAAACCTGAAGAAAACAGTTGTCTAATGGAAAATAATGAGCATCACCTGTGGCTCTTTGCTTAATTGCCGTGGAAAGGGATGTGTCTGAATCAGCCTCTTGGCCCTGTGTGAGGCTGTGACTTAGATTCTCACCACCTGATGAATCTAAGGAAAGATCTCATGTGTGCATCCAAAACCAAAATGGAAAAAGAGCAGTCTTGTGGATGAAGTCTCTCGCCTTCCTCTGTAAGTTTCCTGACTTCTATCAAGTGAGAATAGGTATCTTTGGTTCAAAAAGTTTTTCAAAGCCCTGCAGAGGCAAGCCCATAGGTGCTTGGATTTTCTCATAACTCCAATTCACATAAAGAATCTAAACCCCACAGACATAAGGCTCAAATTGGAGAAGCAGAGCAGTATTAATGGCAGGCCTAATTGATCACTCCTTGTTCACAGATAGGTTGTCAAGCCACCCTGACTTTAGACAAATGAGGGTAGGGAGCATATTTTGGATACTGTCTTCAGCTGCACCCCTCATGGAAACTTCCAGCCAGAGGTTATGATGAGTGTCTATGTGGAAGTAGTTGAGAGCCATGTGGGAGTGTTTTGGTTTTAATTGTGGTCATTTGTTTGGCTGATGGAAGAGATGACTGGGTCCACCTTGGCTTGAACTCTGGTGTGAGTCTTCTTAGAGACTGAGTTCTGGAAATGACTGCAGAGATGTATTGCCATGAATTGTGTTGGGATTTATGGAGGCCACACATGGTAGTGGCCTTTGGAAACTGAGATCTAGGCCCGGGGGGCTTCCCACAGAGCACTGGGAATCTGAGCCAGAATATCACATGATTTTATTCTGAAAGACTTGACAGCCATAGTTGAGAGTAAAAACACACATGGACCTCACATTGTAGACCTCAATGGGCCTGGCTTCATTTGATCTTTTGGCCACTCTTTGGGAAGTCTTGCCTGTGAGAGTTCTCCAGATCTTTCATTGAAATGGGCTTTCTCACCTTTTAATGTTTCCAGAATGAATTAAATCCCACAGTGCCTCCAACCTCATCCTTGAAAAATGGCTAGATAAACATCATAAAAATTTGAAATTCCCATCACCAGGTGACACTGGATACACTTTGGATTTCCTGTTGCTCATCATGAGTGTACCAGACAGTGCCTTGATTGACTGGGTTTCATGAAAATGGTGTAGAACAATGATGCAAATAAGTTAAAGTCTGCTGAGTAGTGGGCCTAGAGCAGTGTTTTGCAGGTCTGTGATAAAACTTCTGTGGTGGGGTCATGTGGATCTGCCAAAAGGCTTGTAACTGACATGGTGCAGCCAGCAGACCCTTGTATGTAAAGGCATCTTGTTGAATGGAGAGGTTTCAGGGCAATGTTCAGAATCAGGTTGCTATGGTCAAGGGGGCAAGCTATGTGGGATAGAAGCCTGGTTGGTGCATTCTCCTGCAGACCCTGACGCACAACACGTGACAGATCTCCCTCCAGCACTGTGACCCAGTTGAATTCCTTGTATTTCCTGAAGCCAATACCAAACTCCCAGTGCAGCAGCAAGGACACCATGAAAAGTGGAGGATGACCAAATGGCTTCACAGTCCACACGGGGCCACACTTAGCCTTCAGTGGCAAGAGTTTACTTACAAAGAGAGAATTTAGCCTTGCTGCCTCACGTTCTTTGGAAAATAAGAAACCATGTTCTGCAGGTCACATAGATGGAGACCCAGCTTTGGTGGTCTCACTAGAAAGGAAGCCATAGGTCCTGACTACAACATATACTTCAAGTGGCCAACCTCAGAGGCAGGTTCTCCAGAAGTCTTTAGGCTGGCAGATCTCCATATTTGTGCAGTATTTACCCTGTCCCTTACTTTTGGAAACTCCTCTACCACCTCCAATATTGTGAACTCGTAACCATGTTCCATTCCTGATATGTATTCACAGATTTTCTAAATCTTCTTCTTTTATTTTGTCTTACTTGGGGCAAAGATAGTGTCAAGGTATTGTTGTGAATGAGAGTAGGAAGATTTTGTGTAGCACATATTTGCATACACATTTGATTCATTTTCCTATTTTACATTCAAAATACTGAATCCCTGACACTAACCCATACCCTACTAGACTCTGACTACTAACCCTAATATGGTGGAGAGAAATAATGCAAACAGAAGTGAAATACAAACAGTTCAGAGGAGGCATGGTGTATAGTTGGATTTGCCTTTTGCATGATAAAGTGTAGGTGTTATAAATCTAGTCAATTTTTAATTAAAATAGTTCACCATGGGTTTTTGTAGTTAACAAATACGTGAATTCCTGTCTCCCTTTCTCTGTAGCCTATTCAGCACATGTATTTTTATATGCCCTTTCTCTGTAGCCTATTCAGCACATGTATTTTTATATGCACATATAGAATCCTACCTGGTATCACACGTACATTTTTGTGACTTGGCTGACTTGGAGATACAAATTGTGAGAAAAGATCACTCCTCCTAAAAGCAGTTGGAACTGAAAATTCAACCTATGTGTGAGCTTCCTAGGAGAACAACATTGTACATAAATCCATGCTCAGTAAAATAAATTATTTTGCATCTGTGGATGTTATATATTTCATGATGAATATTGATTGGCTTATATATTGGTACTTTTTAATATCTCTGTGTGGGTTTTGGGTGTGTGTTTATATATGTATATATATATATATATATATATATATATATATATATATATATATACACACACTCTCAAGATTTTTCAAAATATGAAATATATGTGTCTTATATACACTACCGAAATTCATTCATGTTCATGTATGTGGATTTATAATAAAAATTTCACAAGATTATTCTCAGAAGTATTCATTTACCTGAACTACATATTTGTTTTCTAGTACTTAAAACTAACTTCAGTGAATGTGCATACAAATACTAATATTTCTACAGTAATTGACCCAGTTTAACATCAATGCAATTAGATTCCTATGGGACATGGTGTGTATTTTGATGTTCATTTTTATTCAACATTGGTTCGTTAATATTTCTTCAGTTCATGCACATCATAGGATATATATTTCATCCACAAATTCACAAATTTATAGGAATTTGTTTCTCTTTCAATCACTTACTGCTTCAGAACACATGTATTCCTCCAGGTTTCTTGACTGGTCTTTTAATGAGACTTCTTTCCAAACACATTATTTTCGATTTCTATAATCACTTTTGAAGCAAATCTCACACAATCTTTATAATAAAACATAACGCAATTATACAATTAGATGTGTAACTGGTTGGAATGAATGATTGTATATCAATATAAGTTTTTGTGTATATTTTCACATATCAATTCAATCCATTATTTAAAGTGGAAACAGTTATATTATTTATTCACAGTATTGTCAATTCATGCATTAATTCTATATTCATAGACACAGAGTACAAATCTTTGTACCGCCAATAATAATTTATACATCTTCAAAATATTGCTCTCAGAAATGGTATAAGAAATACTTATGTCACCCAATCTACATATACATTTTATCACAGTAATATTCTGGACCCAAAATGCAAAGGTCAAACATATGATTGTACCAAAGCCTAAATTGAAAGTGAGCATGGATTACTAAAAACATCCATGTACATGTTGCCTAATGTTCTCAAATGTCAATCCTATTTGTGACAACATATTTTTTTCTTCCTTAGATTATATATTCAAACTCAACCCTGTTGAAAATATCTAATCCTATCACTCACTTTATACTTTTCCTGATTTCTTAATGTCTCTATTGATATCTGCTTACCGACATATTTTCCCCAGTTCATCATTGTGACTGACTCTTCACATGTGCTCACATTTAAATTCACTCTCTATCCGAAACCCTATTGCTGGAGAATTTTTGTCCAAAACCTATACTCACTCTTCTTTCTGAAACTGAATATCTTTCTAATAATTTCAACTATCCCTTTTTGACTAGAAGTTCTCTTCAACATTCCATCATCCAACGTACAAGGTCCTATGCCATTGTACTGAATTTATCTGAGACATCTCTGCAGAAAATAATTCAAATCTAAGTATCCCAATCAAGGGCCCAATGCCCTTCTGGGCTTCAAATCTTACCTACATTTCTGTTTTCATACTAATATTTCACCTATATTTTCTTGTAAATATTGCAGCTTCCCAATCATTCCTGCAGAATGATTCCTAATTCATATCGAACATGTTATTAATCCTAACCATACACTGTTCCCTCAATCTAACTTTACAGAAGATTAGAGACAGAGTTGGTCTTTCAATATAGGAATGTAGCAGATCTTCCACATGCTAAGATCCTCAAAGGTCCATACAGAAATGATCCCTGGAGAAGATGTATGCAGCTATGAAGGACCTGAGAGAGAAAAAGTCATCTCCATGTAATGGCTCACCGCTGGCTCCTAATAACCTCACAGAGTTGGCCAAGGAGACCAGATCTGAGACAGGACAGGCCATTTCTGGGAACATAGTATGGCCCACCAGTAAGAGGACACTCCGGATAGTCACAGACCTACTTGGGGGAAGGAGGTGCCTTTGTGGGTTGGGTGTGAGTTTGTGGTCTTGTCTCATTTTCTGAGAATAGGTAGGAAAGGCAGTATGTTCATTTTGGAGTGGATGGTTTCTAGAAAGTCGTTTGACAAGGAGTGTGTTTCTATGTCTGGGTATCCCACTGTGTTCGTGGATGAAGACATTAGAAAGAGCATGCATCAATGGATGTGTTCTGTCTAGTAGAAAGCTTCCCAGCATTCATCCTTCCCAATTTATAGATGGACTTGGCTTGCCTTCTGGATGGGCAACACCTACTGTCTTCCTAAGTTCCTGTTTTCTGCCTGAATTCTGGCCACAAACCATAATAGGCTCATGGTTATGTGTCCAAGATATGTACCACCTCCAAGCTCTGGGACATGGCCATGTACAGGATAGCTGAAGGGAATTGGAGCATCTCAGAAAACTCAGATATCAATGTGACCAGTAAAGTCTCTGTGGAGAAACCCTGCTTTGGGCCTTTTGCATACCTATTCTTCTGTTGCACTGAATAACAGGAAGGTCTTTGATTAGGCCACGCCTTTGTGAAGCCTGAAGAAAACAGTTTTCAAATGGAAATGAATGGGCATCACCTGGGGCTCTTTGCTTAATTGTTTGGAAAGGGATGTGTCTGAATTGGCCACTTGGCCCTGTGTGAGGCTGTGGCTTAGATACTCAGCACCTAATGGACCTAAAGAAAGATCCCATGTGTGCACCCAAATCCAAAATGTCCAAAATGCATTTATTGTGGACTACGTCTCTCGCCTTCCTCTGTAAGGTTCCTGATCTCCATCAAGTGAGAATAGGGATCCTTTGCATCAAATGAGTACTTCAAAGCCTTGCAGAGTCTAGCCCACTGGTGCTTGTGATTACTCATGACTCCAGTTCACATAAAGAATCTAAATCCCACAATCAGTAAGCCTCAAATTGGAATTGTGGAGCAGTATTAAAGGCAGGGCTCTATGATTATTCCGTGTTCAAAGGAAGGGTGTCCAGGCAACCCTGACTTGTGACAAATGAGGTGCGAGGGTGCTTATTTTGAACACTGTGTTGGTCTGTGCCCCTCATGAAAACCTCAAGCCAGAGGTTATTATTAGTGTCTATATGGAAGAAGATGAGTGCCATGTGGGAGTCTTTTGTTTTTAATTGTGGTCATTTGTGTGGCGGTTGGAAGAGATGTCTGGTTCCACCTGGGCTTGAACTCTGGTGTGATTCCCCTTAGAGACTGAGTTGTGGAACTGTCCTCAGAGAAGTATTGCCATGAATTGTGTTGAGATTTTAGGAGGCCACACACGAGATTCGCCCTTGGAAACTGAGATCTAGGCCCAGGGTGGCTTTCCACAGAGCATAAGTAATCTCAGCCAGGATATCACATGATTTTATTGTTAAAGACTTGGCAGCCATAGTTGAGAGTCATAACACACATGGAGCTCACATTGTAGACCTCAATGAGCCTGGCTTCATGTGACCTTTTGGCCACACTTTGGGAAGCTTTGCCTGTGATAGTTCTCCATTTCTTTCGTTCAAATGAGTTTCCTCGCCATTTAATGGTTCCTGAATGATTGGAAACCCACAGTGCCTCCAACTTCATCCTTAAAAAATAGCTAGATAAATACCACCAAATTTTTGAAATTCCCTTGACCAAGTGGCACTGGAGAAACTTTGGATTCCTGTTGCTGATTATGAGTATACCAGACAGTGCCTTGATTGACTTGGTTTCACGAAAATGCTGTAGAACAGAGATGCCAGTAATTTGGAGCCTGCTGAGTAGTTGGCCTAGAGCAGTGGTGGGGAGGTGTCTGAAATAACATCTGTGGTGAGGCCATGTTTATCTGCCATTGGCTTCCAAATGGCTTGTGACTGACATTTTGCATCCAGCAGACCCTTGTATGTAAAAGCATCTTGTTATATGGAGAGGTTTCAGGACAATATTCAGAATCAGGTTGCTATGGTCAATGGGGCAAGCTCTGTGGGAAAGAAGCTTGCTTGGTGCATTCTCCTGCAGACCCTGACCCACCACATGTGACAGAATTCCCTCCAGCACTTTGTCCCAGTGGAACTCCTTGTATTTCAAGAAACAGATACCAAACTCCCAGTGCAGCAGCAAGAAACACCACAAAAACTGGAGGATGAAAAAATGGCTTTACAGTAAAGACGAGGAGACACTTAGCGCGCAGTGGCTACAGTTTACCTACAAAGAAAAAATTCAGCACTGCTGCCTCATGTTCATTGGGAAATAAGAAACAATGTCCTCCAGGTCACATAGATGCAGACCCAGTTATGATGGTCTAACTAGAACGGAAGCTAAACCTCCTGACAGCAACATATATTTCAAGTGCCCAAACTCAGAGGCAGTTTATCAAAAGTCTTTAGGCCAGCAGAGCTCCATGTTTGTGGAGTGTTTACCCTGTCCCTTACTTTTGGAAACTCCTATACCACCTCCAAGTATATGAACTCCTGAGCATATTCCATTCCAGATATGTATTCACAGATTTTTGTAAATCATGTCCTCTAATTGTGTCTTACTTTAAGCGAAGATGATGTCAAGGCATTGTTCTGGATGAGAGTGGGAACATTTTTTTGTATCACATATTTGCATAAATATTGAATTTATTTTCCTATTTTCAATTCGAAATACTGAATCCCTGACACTAACCCAAAACCTACTAGACTCTGACTACTAATCCTAATATGATGGAGTAAAATAACCCACACAGAATAGAAATACAACCAGTTCAGAGGAGGCATGGTGTATAGTTGTACTTTCCTTTTGCATGATAAAGGGTTGGTGTTATAAATCTTGTCAATTTGTAGTTAAAATAGTTCTCTATGTGTTTTTAAAGTTAACAAATATGTGAATTCCTGTCTCCCTTTCTCTGTAGTTGATTCAGCACATGCATTTTTATATGCACATATAGAATACTACATGGTATCACACGTACATATTTGTGAGGTAACTGACTTTGCAAATACAAATTGTTAGAAGAAAACACTTCTTCTAAATGCTGTTGGAACTGAAAATTCAACCTATGGGTGAGCTTCCTAGTTGAACAACATAAATCCATATTTAGTAAAATCAATATTTTTGGATCTGTGGATGATATATATTTCATGGTGAATTTCGATTGCCATACATAATGCTACTTTGTAATGTCTGTATTTAGGTGTGTGTGTGTGTGTGTGTGTGTGTGTGTGTGTGTGTGTGTGTGTATTCACTCTGCTGATTATTCAAAATATAAAATATATGTGTCTTATTATACACTAACTAAATTCATTCATATTCATGTATTTGGATTTATAATCAACGTTTGAGAAGATTATTCTCAGGAATATTTTTCCACCTGAAATACATGTTTGTTTCCTAGTACTGAAAACTAACTTCAGGGGATCATATTATGGCAGCGATGGGAGTTCATTACCCACCTGTACCGCGTCACTTTGCAGGAGAAGGACGAGTTAGAACGGCTAAAATCTATCTTATTAGAAATTTCCAGGAAAATTGGTGTGCTCCAAAACCTACAGGAAGGATTTCCATTGCACAAGGACCAGCTTCGGGGACTCAAACACCAGCAATTTGTCCTCACGGAGGGTCACGCTGCTTATTTAGCAAATCGCCCCACGGCTAGTGTCTGCAATGCGCGCTGGGAAACGACGAGAGAGCAACACAAAGATACAGTCTGTGGATTATGCGGGCTCCTGCCATCTGGGCAATCACTGTGCTCAGTGCTGAATTCTGGGTTTGAAATGGGGGAAGGAAGCGGTCCAATTCGGTTTTCCACACCGGTGAGACCACAGAGGAAGATAGCGGTCACCATCTTGGAGAGCTGATGTCACCATCCCTGTTTTCGACTGATCACAGCTCATTCAGATACAGAATAGGTAATTTCAGGCTGCCATTCGCCTTCATCTTGCAGACAAATTACTCAGGGTCAGTGCTAAAGAACCCATGAAAATTGCTTCTTGGATCGTTCTCCTATCAGAACATACACTGAGCCCGGAGCGGCTGAATTCCGGGTCCCGGAACTGCTCTGGCCCAGGGCTAAAGAACCTGCGGAAACTGTTTCTTGGTCTGGGTCCTGCTGAATACTGTAGAGGTAAATGCCAACTGAGCCTTCATAGACAGTGGCAACAGGATTGAGACGGGGCTTGTGAGGGCTGGTCAGGACTCACCCGTTGCTTTGGTCACCCGACAAAGGGAATGAAATGCTGCCATTTACATGGGATACCAACATGGCAGACATCTGATGTGATCACAAAGCAGTGGAGGAGATAACTTCATCGATACCAGCGGCGAGAGAAATAGTTGGTCTCCTGGTAAAGAAAGTGAGTCACAAACATCTGAGTCTCTCTCATTTTGTCATCAAGCCAGAGGTGCAGAGCAGAGCTGCCACCTGTGCCTGGAACAGGCCCAGCGACCCACCGGCGTGGTAGTCACGTCACCCCAATTGGAGTAGGGGCAGAGCAGAGCCGACACCCATGCCTGCAAGGTAGGCAGACGTACGACCGACCGGCAGAACAGGCCTAGCGGCCGGTCAGCATGGTAGACAGATCACCCCAATTGGAGGAGCAGCACAGCCGCCAACCGCACCTCCAATGGAGACTTTTCCACAATACAAGAGCAATATAAATATACGGGGGAAAATTACAAAAACACAACAGTTTCACCAAGCAGAAAGAAACGCAAGCTGTATGAAAAGACAAGGAAAGAAAGGACCACAAGCAATGCAGGTCAACTCAACTTTAGAAGAGGTAATAGATGCAGCATATGGAATGTCAGATAAAGAATTCAGGATATACATGCTTCAGGTGATCTGGAATCTCAAGGAAGACATTAGACAGCAAAAATCAGTCAATGAAAGATCACTTCGACAATGAATTACATAAAAAAATCCAAGTAGCAAAGATCAACTATACAGGGAGATAGAGGTTATAAAAAACAAACGAACTGAAATTTTAGAAACGCAGGAAGTAATGAACCATCTTAAAAACTCAATTGAGAATACTACCATCAGAGCAGAATACTTAGAAGATAGAACATCAGACAATGAAGACAAAGTATTTCAACTCAAAAAGAACATATACAGCTCAGCAAGACTGTTAAGAAACCATGAGCAAAACTGCAAGAAATATGGGATAACATAAAGAGAATAAACATAAGAGTCATTGGGATACAGGAAAGTATAGAGGTCCAAACCAAAGGAGTGAGCAATCTATTCAATGAAATAATAGGAGAAAAATTCCTAGACTTGAAGAATGAGACAAAATCCCAAATCCTAAAAGTCTACAGGATGCCGAACGTGCAAAATAATAAGAGATCCACACCTAGACACATTGTAATGAAGATACCCTACATACAGAATAAGGAGAGAATTTTAAAAGCTACAAGAGAAAGGAAGCAGATTATAGTTAGTGGTAAACCAACCAGGATAACAGCTGATCTTTCAACACAGACTCTGAAAGCTAGAAGATCCTTTAATAACATATTTCAAACACTGAAAGAAAATGGGTTCCAGCCAATTATCATGTATCCAGCGAAATTAAGCTTCAGATGGAAGATGAAATTAAAACCTTCCACGATAAACAAAAGTGAAAAGAATTTGCAGCTAGAAAACCATCTCTTCAAAACATCCTCGGCAAAACATTACAGGAAGTGGAAATGGAAAATATCAATGAAAACCAACAGTGGGAGGTAGGACATTAAAGGGGGGAAAATAATCAAAGAGGAAAACAAACTATGTTTAGTAACATAAATAAACAAATATGGCTGGAAGAACAACCCATATCTCAATAATAACCAAAAATCTTAATGGCTTAAACTCACCAATTAAGAGACACAGGCTAGTAGAATGGATCACAAAACAAGAACCAACAAAATGCTGCCTACAGGAGACGCATTTTATAGGAAAAGACATACATAGACTGAGGGTGATACTTGGAAAAATCGTATCACTCTTATGAACTTCGGAAACAAGCAGGAGTGTCCATACTCATATCAAATAAAATAGATTTCAAGCCAAAGTTAATCAAAAGGGATAAAGAAGGACACTACATACTACTCAAGGGAACCATACGCCAACAAGACATAACAATCATAAATATATATGCCACAAACAATGGTGCAGCTTTGTTCATCAAACAAACTCTTCTCAATTTCAAGAGTCTAATAGACCACAATACAGTAATCATGGGAGACATGAACACACCTCTCTCACCACTGGACAGATCTTCCAAACAAAAGTTGAATAAGGAAACTATAGAACTCAATAACACAATTAATAACCTAGACTTAATTGACATATATACAATATACAACCCATCATCAAGAAGTTACACTTTTTTCTCAGCAGAACATGGATCCTTCTCAAAAATACATCATATATTATGTCACAGGGCAATTCTTAGACAATAAAAAGGAGTAGAGATAATACCATGCATTTTATCTGATCATAATGGAATGAAATTAAAAATCAACGATAGAAAAAGGAAGGAAAAATCATTCATCACTTGGAGAATGAACAATAGGTTTCTGAATGATCAATGGGTTATAGAAGACATCAAGGAAGAAATTAAAAAATTTTTAGAGACAAATGAAAACACAGACACAATATATCGGAATCTATGGGACACATTGAAAGCAGTTCCAAGAGGAAAATTCATTGCTTGAGTTCATTCCTTAGAAAAAGAAAAAACCAACAAATAAATGATCTCATACTTCATCTCAAAATCTTATACAAACAAGAGCAAACAACAGCAAAAGAAGTAGAAGGCAACAAATAATTAAAATCAGAGAAGAAATTAATGAAATCGAAACAAAAGAAACAATTAAAAAAATTGACAAAACAATACATTGGTTTTTTAAAAAAATAAATATAATCGACAGACCCTTAGCCATGCTAACAAAGAGAAGAAGAAGGAGAACTCAAATTACTAGCATATGAAATGAAAAAGGAAATATAACAAGAGACACTTCAGAAATACAGAAGAAAATCAGAAATTATTTTGAATTAATATACTCCAATAAAATAGAATATAGTGAAGGCATTGATAAATTTCTTAAGTCATATGATGTGCCCAGATTGAGTCAGGAGGATATAGACAACTCAAACATTCCAATATCAATTGAGGAAATAGAAGAAACCATCAAAATACTACCAACTTAGAAAAGCCCAGGACCGTATGGGTATAGAGCAGAATTATACAAAACCTTTAAAGAAGAACAAAAACCAATACTTTTCAAGGTATTTCAGGAAAAATGCAAAAATCCTCAAAAAAATTCTGGCGAATCAGACACAAAAACATATATATATAAAAAAATGTGCACCATAATCAAGTAGGATTCATTCCTGGGATGCAAGGCTGGTACAATATACGGAAATCAATAAATGTTATTCATCACATCAATAGACTTAAAAATAAGAACCATATGATCATCTCGAGAGATGCAGAAAAAGCATTTGACAAGGTACAGCATCACTTTACGTTCAAAACTCTAGAAAAACTAGGGATAACAGAATCATACCTCAATATTGTAAAAGCAATCTTTGCTAAGCCTCAGGCTAGCATCATTCTGAATGGAGAACAATTGAAGGCATTCCCCCTAAAATCTGGAGCAAGACAATGATGCCCTCTCTCACCCCTTCTGTTCAACATAGTTATCGAAACACTGGCCAGAGCAATTAGAAAGACTAAAGAAATTAAAGGCATTAAAATAGGAAAAGAAGAACTCCAATTATCGCTATTTGCAAAAGACATGATTCTATACCTAGCAGACCCAAAAGGGTCTACAAAGAAACTATTAGAGGTAATAAATGAATTCAGCAAAGTGGCAGGATATTAAATCACCACGCATAAATCAAAGGCATTTTTGTATATCAGCGACAAATCCTCTGAAATGGAAATGAGGACAATCAGTCCATTCACAATATCATCAAAAAAATAAATAAAATACTTGGGAATCAACCTAACAAAAGAGGTGAAAGACACATACAATGAAAACTACAGAACCCTAAAGAGAGAAATAGAAGAAAATCTTAGAAAATGGAAAAATATACCCTGTTCATGGATAAGCATAACTAACATCATCAAAATGACGATATTACCAAAAGTTCTCTATAGGTTTAATGCAATGCCAATCAAAATCTCAAGGTCATTTCTTGTAGAAATAGATAAAACAATTATGAAATTCATATGGAAAAATTAAAGACCCAGAATAGCAAAAACAGCTCTAAGCAGGAAGTGTGAATCAGGCAGTATACCGATACCAGACCTCAAACTATACTACAGATCAATAGTAACAAAAATAGCATGGTACTGGTGACAAAACAGGCGGGTGGACCAGTGATACAGAATAGAGGACACAGAAACCAATCCACAAAACTACAGCTATCTTATATTTGATAAAGGGACTAAAAGCATGCAATGGAGGAAGGATAGCATCTTCAACAAATAGTGCTGGGAAAACTGGAATTCCATATGTAACAAAATGAAACTGAATCCCCTCCTCTCACCATGCACAAGAGTTAACTCAAAATAGATCTAGGAGGTTGATATCAAATCAGAGACACTGCATCTGGTGGAAGAAAACTTTTGCCACCATCTACATACTGTGGTGTCGGGCTCCAAATTTCTCAATAGGACACCCATAGCACCAGAGTTAATCCCTAGAATCAACAAATGGAACTTACTCAAACTAAATACATTTTTCTCAGCAAAAGAAACAATAAGAGAGGTAAATAGGGAGCCTACATCCTTGGAACAAATCTTTACTCCTCACACTTCAGATAGAGCCCTAATATCCAGAGTATACAAAGAACTCAAAAAAATTAAACAATAAGAAAATGAATAACCCAATCAACAAATGGGCCAATGACCTGAACAGACACTTCTCAGAGGAGGACATACAATCAATCAATAAGTACATGAAAAAATGCTCACCATCTCTAGCAGTCAGAGAAAAGCAAAACAAACCCACCCTAAGATACCATCTCACTGCAGTAAGATCGGCAGCCATTATGAAGTCAAACGCCATCATGTGCTGTCGAGGATGTGGGGAAAAGGGCACACCTGTACATTGCTGGTGGGACTGCAAATTGGTGCAGCCAATTTGGAAAGCAGTATGGAGATTTCTTGGAAAGCTGGGAATGGAACCACCATTTGACCTATTCCCCTTCTCGGTCTATTCCCTAAAGAACTAAAAAGAGCATGCTACAGAGATACTGATAAATCGATGTTCATAGCAGCACAATTCACAATTGCAAGACTGTGGAACCAACCTAGATTCCCTTCATTAGATGAATGGATTAAAAATGTGGCATTTATATAGAATGGCTTGTGACTCACAAGGTGCAGCCAGCAGACCCTTATATGTAAAGGCAAATTGTTATATGGTTTGGTTTCAGGTAAATGTTCAGAATCAGGTTGCTATGGACACGGGGGCAAACAATGAGAGATAGAATATTGGATGGTGCATTCTCCTGCAGAACCTGACCATACACACGTGACAGAACTCCCTCCAGCACTGTGTCCCAGTTGAACTCCTTGTATTTCGTGATGCAAATACCAAACTCCCAGTGCAGCAGCAAGAAACACCACGAAAAGTGGAGGATGACCAAATGGCTTCACAGTTCACACGGGGAGACACTTAGGTTCCAGTGTCCACAGTTTACTTAGGAAGAGAGAATTCAGCACTACGGTCTCATGTTCATTGGAAAATAAGAAACCATGTCCTCCAGGTCACATAGATGCAGACCCATCTTTGATGGTCTCACTACAAAGGAAGCTAAAGCTCCATACAACAAAATATATTTCAAGTGCCCAACCTCAGAGGGACTTTCTCAAGAAGTCTTTAGGCCAGCAGAGCTCCATGTGTGTGGACTGTTTAAACTTTCCCTTACTTTTGGAAACTCCTTTACCACCTCAAATTTTTTGAACTACTGAGTATATTTTATTCCACATATGAATTCACAGATTTTCTAACTCTTCTCCTCTAATTGTGTTTTACTAGGGTCGAAGGTAATAACAAGGCATTGTTCTTGATGAGAGTTGGAAGATTTTTGTGTAGCATATGTTTGCGTACACATTGGATTCATTTTCCTATTTTCCATCCAAAATACTGAATCTCTGACACTATCCCATACCCTACTAGACTTTGACGATTAATCCTAATATGGTGAAGAAAAATAACCCAAAGAGAATAGAAATACAAGCAGTTCAGAGGAGGCATGGTGTATACTAGGTCTTGCCTTTTGCATGATAAAGGGTAGGTATTATAAAAATTGTCAATTTTTAATTGAAATAGTTCTACATGTGTTTTTAAAGGTAACGAATATGTGACTTCCTGTTTCCTTTTCTCTGTAGCCTATTCAGCACATGTGTTTTTATACGCACATATAGAATCCTACCTGGTATCACACATAATTTCTTTTGAGGCTACTGACTTGGAAGATAAAAATTGTGAGTAGAGATCATTCCTCCTAAACGCTGTTGAAACTGAAAATTCAACCTATGTCAGCTTCCTAGTAGAACAACATTATACATGAATCCATGTTAAGCAAAATGAATATTTTTCGATATGTGGATTATATATATTTCATGATGAAATGCGATTGGCATATATATTGCTACTTTTAATGTCTGTGCATGTGTCTGTGTGTGTGTGTGTGTGTGTGTGACTCTCCAAGTTTTCTAAAATATGAAATATATGTGTATTATATAAACTCCCTAAATTCATTCATGTTCATGTATGTGGATTTATAATCAACTTTTCAGAAGATTATTCTCAGAAATATTCATCCACCTTGAATACATATTTGTTTCCCATTACTGAAATCTGACTTCAGTTAATGGTTCATACAAATCCTAACATTTCTACATTAACTGACCCAGTTTAACATCAATGCAAGTAGATTCCTATGGGACATGATGTCTATTTTGAACTTCATTTCTATTCAACACTGCTACATTACTATTTCTTCACGTTTAGCCCATCATAGCATATATATTTCATCCACAAGTTCACAAATTTAGAGGCATTTGGTTCACTTTAAATCCCTTCCTGCTTTAGAACACATGTATTCCTCCAGGTTTCTTGACTGGATTTTTTGAGACTTCTTTCCAAACACATTATTTTCGATTTCCATAATCCTTTTGAAGAAAATCAGACACACCCTTCATGATAAACCATAACCTAATATTACCATTAGATGTATAACTGGTTGGAATGAATGATTTTATATCAATATTAGATTTCCTGTATATTTTCAGATATCAATTAAATGAATTATTTAAAGTGGAACCAGATATATTATTTATTCACAGTATGGTCTATTCATGCATTATCTCTATATTCACAGACACAGCGTACACCTCTTTGTACCCCCAATACTAATTTATACGTCTTCTCAATATTGCTCCCGGAAATGGTGGAAGAAATACTCATGTCACCTGATCTACATATACATTTTATCACAGTAATATTCTTGACAAAACTGCAAAGGTCACACTGATGATTTTACAAAGCCTAAATGGAAAGTGAACATGGATTACTAAAAACATCCATGTCCAGGTTGCCTAATGCTCTCAAATGTCATTCTTTGGTGACTACATATTTGTTTCTTCCTAAGATTATATATTCAAACTCAATCCTGTTGAAAATGTCTAATCCTAACAATCACTTTGTACTTTGCCTAATTTCCTATTGTCTTCCTTGATATTTGCTTTCCTACATTTTTTCCCTAGTTCATCATTGTGAATGACTCTTCACATGTGCTGACATTGGCATTCACTCTCTAATCGAAACCCTGTTGCTAAAGAATTTTTTTTTTCCAAATTCTATACTCACACTTCTTCCGAAAACTACCGACTGTCTTTCTAATCTTACCGACTATCCCTTTTGGAGTTGATGTTCCCTTCTAAATTCAATCATCCAAGGTACAAAGTCTTATGCCATTGTATATTGATTTATCCAAGAAATCTCTGCTGAAGGTAATTCAATGCTAAGTATCCCAATCAAGGGCCCAATTCCCTTCTGGGCTTCAAATCTTACCTAGATTTCTGTTTTCATACATATATTTCACCTCTATGTTCTTATAAATATAGCAGATTCCCAATATCATTATTCATCCCTCAGAATAATTCCTAACCCAAATTGATCAAGTTATTAATGCTAACCATACACTGTTCCCTCAATCTAACTTTACAGAAGAGTGGGACAGAGTTGGTCTTACAATACAGGAATATAGGGGATCTTCCACCTGCTGAGAACCTCAAATGTCCATGCAGATATGACCCCTGGAGAAGATGTAGGCAGATATGAAGGACCAAACATGGCCTGTGTGGAGAGCTGTTCCCGGGTGCCTATGTTTGATATACCATTCCAACTTGTGAAAGTGTCACATGAAGTAGGGGTAGCCACCAGCACTTGTCCCCGTTGAACTCCTTGTATTTAGTTAAGCAAATACCAAACTCCCAGTGCAGCAGCAAGAAACACCACGAAAATGGAGAATGAACAAATGGCTTCACAGTCCACATGGGGAGACACTTAGCCCCCAGTGGCCACAGTTTACCTACAAAGAGGGAATTCAGTACTGCTGCCATATGTTCATTATAAAATAAGATACCATGTCCTCCAGGTCACATAGATGCACACCCAGCTTTGATGGTCTCACTACAAAAGAAGCTATAGCTCCAGACAACAATATAAATTTAAGTGCCCAACCTCTTAGCCAGTTTCTCAAGAAGTCTTTAGGCCAGCAGAGCTCCATGTTTGTGTTGTGTTTACAATGTCCCTTACTTTGAGAAACTCCTCCACCATATCCAAGGTTGTGAACTCCTGAGAATTTCCCATTCCAGATTGGATTTATTTTGCAATTTTCCATTCTACAGTAACTGACCTAGGTTTACATCAATGCAAGTAGATTCCTTATGGAACATGATGTGTATTTTGAAGTTCATTTTTATTCAACACTGTTACATTACTATTTCTTCAGTTTATGCACATAATAGGATACATATTTATTCCACAAGTTAGGAAGTTTATAGGCATTTGGTTCACTTTCAATCATTTTCTGCTTCAGAACACATGTATTCCTCCATGTTTCTTGACTGGTCTTCTCATGAGACTTCTTTCCAAACACATTATTTTCTATTTCCGTAATCACTTTTGAAACAAAACTCACACACCCTTCATTATAAACCATAACTCTAAGATTACCATTAGATGTATAACTCTTTGGAATGAATGATTGTATATCAATATAAGATTTCCTATATATTTTCAGATATCAATTCAATCCATTATTTAATTGGAACCAGTTATATTTTTTCCCAGTATGATCTATGTATGCATAATCTCTATATTCATAGACACAGCATACGCCTCTTTGTACCCCCAATACTAATTTATTCGTCTTCACAATATTGCTCCCGGAAATGGTGGAAGAAATACGCATGCCACCTGATCTACATATACATTTTATTACAGTAATATTCTGGACACCAAATGCAAAGGTCACACTTATTATTGTACCAAAGCCTAAATGGAAAGTGAGCATGGATTACTAAAAACATCCATGTCCACATTGCCTAATTCTCTCAAATGTCAATCCTATTCGTGACTACATATGTGTTTCTTCCTAAGATTATATATTCAACCTGAACCCTTTGAAAAAGTCTAATCCTATCACTTTATAGTTTGCCTAATTTTGTAATGTCTCTATTGATATCTGCTTTCCTACATATTTCCCAAGTTCATCATTGTGATTGACTCTTCACATGTGCTGACAAATATTCACTCTCTAACCAAAACCCTATTTCTAAAGAACTTTTGTTTCAAATACTAAACTCACTCTTCTTCCTATACCTACCGACTATCTTCCTAATCCTACCGACTGTCCCTGTTTGACTCGATGTTCTCTTGTACATTCAATCATCCAAGGTAGAAGATCCTATGCCATTGATTATAGATTCATCTTAGACATCTGTGCATAACATAATTCAATGCTAATTATCCCAGTCAAGGTCCCAATGCCATTCTGGGCTTCGAATCTAAACTAGATTTCTGTTTTCATAATTATATTTCACCTCTATATTCTTTTAAATATTTTAGGTTCCAAATACCATCATTCATCCAGCAGAATGATTTCTAACCCAAATCAAACATGTTGTTAACCTTAACCATTCACTGTTCCATCAATCTAACTTTACAGAAGAGCAGGGATAGAGTTGTATGAGATCTTTCACCTGATGAAAACCTCAAAGGTACATGCATAAATGATCTCTGAAGAACATGAAGGCAGCTATAAAAGACCTGAGAGAGCAAAAGTCATCTTCAATGGCAAACAACCTGGTCAGGATGAAGGGTTCTGACTGAATCAGCCTCTCTCTTCTTAATGTAGAGAAAATGGACCAAACCCAGCCTGTGTGGGTAGCTGTCCCAGGGCGCCTATGATTGATATACCGTTCTATCTTGTGAAAGTGTAACAGGAAGTAGGGGCAGCCTCCTTCTCATGTGACACTTGGAAGCCACTGGTAGGACAAAGTGGTTGCCAAGGCAGTAACCTCATTCAGTTCCTGAAGGAAGTGACCTCACCTCACTTCCTTGGTGATTAAAATCTCTGAACTTGGGATTCATGAAGCCAGTCACCCATAGCCAGTCCCAGTCTCAGTCTCAGTGGTCACACTTGTTTGGATTTACCAAAGACAGAGTCAGTCTTTCTTGGTAACTACTGATGTGAGGATGGCCAAATGCCAGGAAAGCTTTAAAGAGGAGCCGTTTCTGAGAAAGCAGGTAGTGGCTCACCTCTGGCTCCTGACACCTTCACAGAGTTAGCCAAGGAGACCAGATCTGACACAGGTCAGGCCATTTCAGGGGAACATAGTATGGTCCACCAGTCAGAGGACACTCTGGATATTCACAGACCTACTTGAGTTAAGGAGGTGCCTTTGTCGGTGTGGGTGTGAGTTTGTGGTTTTGTCTCATGTTCTGAGAATAGGTAGGAAAGGCAGTTTGTTTGGATTGGAGTGGACTGTTTCTAGTAAGTCGTTAGACAAGGCGAGTGCTTCTATGTCTGTGTTTCCCACTCTGTCCGTGGTTGTAGACATTAGAAAAGAGAATGCATCAAGGATGTGTCCTGTCTAGTAGAATGCTTCCCAGCATTCTTCCTGCCCGATTTAGGAATGGACTGTGGTTCGTCTTATGCATAAGAAACACCTACTAACTTTCTAAGTTCCTGTTTTCTTCCTGAATTCCGGCAAACCTCAAGAATAGGCCCATGGTTTTGAGTCCAAGATGTGTACCACCTCCAAGCTCTGTGACATGGCCATGTGCTTGATAGCTGTAGGGAATGGGAACATCTTAGAAAACTCAAATATCTGTGTGACCAGTAAACTCTCAGTGGAGAAACCCTGCTTTGGTTCATTTGCATACTTATGGTTATGTTGCCCTGAATGTCAAGAAGGTCTTTGCCTCAGGCCACCCCTTTGTGAAGCCTGAAGAAAACTGTTTTCAAATGGAAATAAATGGGCATAACATGTGGCTCTTTGCTTAATTGCTTTGAAAAGGGACGTGTCCGAATCAGCCTTTTGGGCCTGTGTGAGGTTGTGGCTTAGATTCTCAGCACATGGTAGATCTAAAGATAGATTCCATTTGTGCAATCAAAACCAAAATGGCAAAAAATCACTCATTGTGGATGAGTCTCTTGCCTTCCTCTGTTAGGTTCTTTACCTCCATCAAGTGTGAATAGGAGTCCTTTAGGTCAAATGAGTTCTTCAAATCCCTGTAGAGGTGCTTGTGTTTTCTCAAGATTCCATATCACATAAAGAATCTATACCTGAGAGTCAGTAGGCCTCAAATTGGAGAAGGAGAGCAGTATTAATGGTAGGCCTATTTGATCACTCCTGGTTCACAGGAAGGGTGTCCATGTCACCCTCACTTTAGGCAAATGAGGGGCAAGCGACATTATTTTGGACACTCTCTTGGGATGCATCCTGCATGCTAACCTCCAGCCAGAGGTTAAGATGAATGTCTATATTTAAGAAGATGAGGGCCATGTGGGTGTCTTTTGGTTTTAATTGTGGTCATTCTTGTGGCAGTTGGAAGAGATGACTGGATCCACCTGGGCTTGAACTCTGGTGTCATTCCCCTTAGAGCCTGAGTTCTGGAACACATATCAAAGAAGAATTTCCATAAATTGTGTGGGGATTTTAAGAGGCCGCGCATGAGAGTCGCCCTTGGAAACTGAGATCTATGCCCACGGTGGCTTTCCACAGAGCACTGGGAATCTCAGACAGGATATCACATGATTTAATTCTGAAAGACTTGGCAGCCATATTTGATAGTCAAAAAACACATGGACCTCAATTTTAGACCTCAATGGGCGTGGCTTCATGTGACCTTTTGGCCACTCTTTGGGAAGCCTTGCCTGTGAGAGTTCTCCAGAGCTTTCATTGAAATGATCTTCCTCAACATTGAATGATTCCTGAATGAATTGAAATAAACAGTGCCTCCAACTTCATCCTTGAAAATTGGCTAGATAAATACCATGAAATATTTAAAATTCCAATGACCAGGTGGCACTGAAGAACCTTTGGATGTCCTGTTGCTGATCATGAGTGTACCAGACAGTGCCTTGATTAACAGGCTTTCATGAATATGGTGTAGAACAGAGATGCCAGTAATTTGGAGCCTGCAGAATAGTGGGCCTAGAGCAGAGGTGATTAAGTGTGTGATAAAACATCTGTGTTGGGGTCATGTGGATCTGCCATTGTCTTCCAAATGGCTTGTGACTGACATGGTGCAGCCAGCAGAACATTGTATGTAAACGCATCATGTTATATGGAGAGGTTTAAGGGCAATGTTCAGAATCAGGTTGCTATGGTCACGGAGGCAACCTATGTGGTATACAAGTCCTGTTGGTGCATTCTCCTGCAGTCCCTGACCCACCATATGTGACAGAACTCCCTCCAGGACTGTGGTCAAGTTTAACTCCTTGTATTTCATGAAGCAAATACAAAACTCTCAGTGCAGCAGGAGACACTATAAAAAGTGGAGGATGATGAAATGGCTTCACAGTCCACATGGGGAGACACATAGCCCCCAGTGGCCATAGTTCACCTACAAAGAGAGAATTCAGCACTACTGCTTCATGTTCATTGGAAAATTATAAACCATGTCCTCCAGGTCACAGAGATGCATAAAGACGTTTGATGGTCTTACTAGAAAAAAAGCTAAAGTTCCTGAAAACTACATATATTTCAACTGTCCATCTTAGAGGCAGTTTCTCCAGACGTCTTTAGGCTGGCAAATCTTCATGTTTGTGAAGTTTTTACATTGTCCCTTACTTTTGGAAACTCCTCTACCATCTCCAAGGTTGTGAAATCCGGAGCAGTTTTCATTTCAGGTATGAATTCAAAGATTTTCTAACTCTTTTTCTCTAAATGTGTCTTACTTGGGGTGAAGGTAATGTCAAGTTATTGTTCTAAATGAGAGTGGGAAAATTTTTGTGTAACACTAATTTGCATACACATTGATCCATTTCCAATTTTCCATTCGAAATACTGAATCCCTGACAGTAACTCATATCCTACTATACTCTGACTACTAATCCTAATATGATGAAGAATAATACCCAAATAGAATAAAAATACGAGCAGTTCAGAGGAGGCATGCTGTACAGTTGGACTTCCCTTTTGCATGATTAAGGGTAGGTGTTATAAATCTACTCAATTTTTAATTGAAATAGTCCTCCATGTGTTTATAAAGTTCACAAATATGTGAATTCCTGTCTCCCTTTCTCTGTAGCCTACTCAGCACATGTATTTTTATATGCACATACAGAATCCTACCTGGTATCACACGTACATTTTCATGAGTTGGCTGAATTGGCAGATACAAATTGTGAGAAGAGATCAGTCCTCCTAAACGCTGTGGGAACTGAAAATTCAAACTATGTTAAGCTTCCCAGTAGAACAATATTATACATAAATCCATGTTCAGTATAATAAATATTTTGCATCTTTGAATGATGTATATTACATGATGAATTACGATTAGCATATATATTGATACTTTTTAATGTATATTTGTGTTTATTTAAAATATATATATATATATACATATATATATATACACTCCAGATTTCTCAAAATATGAAAGGTATGTGACTTATACACACTCTGTAAATTCATTCATGTTCATGTATATAAATTTATAATCAACTTTTCAGAAGATAATTCTCAGAAATATTCATCCACCTGAAATACATATTTATTTCCCAGTACTGAAAACTAATTTCAATCAATGGTGTTTACAAATCCTAATATTTCTACAGTAACTGACCCAGTTTAACATCAATGCCAGTAGATTCCTATGGGACATGATGTCTATATTGACCTTCATTTTAATCCAACACTGGTACATTACTATTTCTTCAGTTTTTGCACATCATAGGATATGTATTTCTTCCACAAGTTTAAAATATATAGGAATTTGTTTCACTTTCAAACACTTCTTGCTTCAGAACACATGTATTCCTCCATGTTACTTGACTGGTCTTTTCATGAGACTTCTTTCCAAATACATTATTTTCAATTTCCATAATCAATTTAGAAGCTAAACTCACACACTCTTCATGATGAACCATAACATTAATATTAACATTAGATGTATAACTGGTTGGAATGAATAATTGTATATCAATATAAGATTTCCTCTATATGTTCACGATTCAATTCAATCCATTATTTAAAGTTGGAACCAGTTATGCTTTTTATTCACAGTATTGTCTATTAATGCATTATCTCTATATTAATAGATACAGTGTACTCTTCTTTGTCCCTTCAATACTAATTTATACGTCTTCAAAATATTGCTCCCAGAAATGGTGGAAGAAATACTCATGTCACCTTATCTATATATAGATTTTATCACAGGAATATTCTGGACACAAAAAACGAAGGTCACACTCATGATTGTATCAAAGCCTAAATGCCAAGGGAGCGTGGATTACTAAAAAGAACCATGTCCAGGTTGCCTAATGCTCTCAAATGTAAATCAAATTGGTGACTACATATTTGTTTCTTCCTAAGATTATATATTCAACCTCAACCATGTTGAAAATGTCTAATCCTATCACTCACTTCATACTTTGCCTGATTTGGTAATATCTTTATTGATACCTGCTTTCATACATATTTCCCCCAGTTCATCATTGTGACTGACACTTCACATATGCTGACATTTACATTCACTCTCTACCCGAAACCCTATTGCTAAAGAACTTTTGGTCCAAATCCTATACTCACTCTTCTTTCTAAACCTACTGACTATCTTCCTAATGCTACTGACTATAGTTTTTTGACTCGATGTTCTCTTCGACAATCAATTATCCAAGGTATAAGGTCCTATGCCATTGTATATCAATTTATCTGAGACACATGTGCAGAACATAATTCAAACCTAAGTATCCCACTCAAGGGCCCAGTTCCCTTCTGGCTTCCAATCTTACCTAGATTTCTGTTTTTATACTTATATTTTACCTATATATTTTTGTAAATATCACAGGCTCCAAATACCATTATTCATCCGGCAGAAAGATTCCTAACGCAAATCAAACATGTTATTAACCCTAAACATACACTTTTCCCTCAATCTAACTTTACAGAAGAGGAGGGACAGAGTTGGTCTTACAATACAGGAATGTAGGGGATCTTCCACCTGCTGAGAACATCAAAGGTATATGCAGAAATGATCCCCTGAGATGATGAAGGAAGCTATGAAGGACCTGAGAGAGCAAAAGACATCTTCCATGGCAAACTATCTGGTCAGGATGAAGGGATGTGTCTGAATCAGCCTCTACCTTCTTAATGTAGAGAAGATGGACCAAACCAGGCCTGTGTGGAGAGCTGTTCTCAGGTACCTATGGTTGGTATACCATTCTAACTGTGAAAGTGTGAAAGGAAGTAGGGACAGCCTCCATCTCATGGGACCCTTAGAAGTAACTGTTAGGACAAAGTGGTTGCCAAGTCAGTGACCTCTTTCAGTTCCTGAAGGAAATGACCTCACCTCACTGCCTTGGTGATGGAACTCTCTGGACGTTTGATCCTGGAAGACAGGCACCAAGAGCCAGTCACAGTCCCAGTCCCAGTGGTCTCACTTGTTTTGATTTACCAAGAACAGAGTCAGTCTTTCTTAGTACCTACTGATGTGATGATGGCCAAATGACAGGAAAGCTCTGAAGAGGAGCTTTTCCTGGGAAAGCAGGTAGTGGCTCACCCATGGCTCCTAACAACTTCAAAGTGTTGGCCAAGGAGACCAGATCTGATACAGGACAGGCCATTTTGGGGGAACATACAATGGCCCACCATTCTGAGGACACTATGGATAGTCACAGACTTACTTGAGCAAAGGAGGTGCCTTTGAGTGTGTGTGTGTGGGTTTGTGGTTTTGTCTCATGTTCTGAGAATAGGTAGGAAAGGCTCTTTGTTTGGATTGGTGTGGACTGTTTCCAGTAAGTCGTTTGACAAGGCGAGTGCTTCTATGTCTGTGTATCCCACTCTGTCCGTGATTGTAGACATTAGAAAAGAGAATGCATCAATGGATGTGTCCTGTCTAGTAGAAAGCTTCCAAGCATTCATCCTGCCCAATTTACAAATGGACTGCAGCTTGTCTTATTGAAGGGCAACATCTGCTCTCAGTAGTTTCTGTTTTCTTCCTGAATTCTGGAAACTCTCCAGAATAGCCTCATGGTTTTGTGTCCAAGATATGTACCACCTCCAAGCTCTGTGAAATGGTGATGTACTGGATAGCTGAAGGGAATGGCGAGAATCTAAGAAAACTCAGATATCAGTGGGACCAGGAAAGTCTCAGTGGAGAAACCCTTCTTTGGGCCTTTTGCTTACCTATTGTTCTGTTGCCCTGAATTTCAGGAAGGTCTTTACCTCAGGACACTAATTTGTGAAGCCTGAAGAAAACTGTTTTCAAATGGAAATTAATGGGCATCACCTGTGGCTCTTTGCTTCATTGCTTTGGAAATGGATGTTTCTGAAACAGCCTCTTGGCCCTGTGTGAGGCTGTGGTTAGATACTCAGCACCTTATACACCCACGTGTTCATCCAAAACCAAAATGGCCAAAAGAGCAGTTTTTGTGGATGAAGTCTCTCCCTACCTCTGTAAGGTTCCTGACCTCTATCAAGTGAGAATAGGGTGCCTTTGGGTCAAATGAGTTCTTCAAAGCCCTTCAGAGGCTAGCCCATAGGTGATTCCAATGATTCCAATTCACATGAAGAATCTAAACCGCACAGTCAGTAGTCCTCAAATTGGAGAAGCAGAGCAGTATTAACGGCAGGCCTATTTGATAAGTCATGGTTCACAGGAAGGTGTTCAGGCCACCCCAACGTTAAGCAAATGAGGGGCAAGGGAGCTTATTTTGGACACTGTCTTGGGCTGTGCCCCTCATGGAAACCTCCAGCCAGAGGTTAAAATGAGTATCTATATGGAAGAAGATGACGGCCATGTGGAAGTGTTCTGGTTTTAATTGTGGTTATTAGTGTGGTTGTTGAAAAATATGACTGGCTCCACCTGGTCTTGAATTCTAGTGTGATTCCCCTTAGAGACTGAGTTCTGGAACTGATCTCAGAGACATATTGCCATGAGTTTTGTTGGGATTTTAGGAGGCCATGCATGAGAGTCACCCTTGGAAACTGAGATCTGTGCCCAGGAAGGCTTTCCACAGAGCACAGGGAATCTCAGCCAGGTTATCACATAATTTTTTTCTGAAAGAATTAGCACCCATAGTTGAGAGTCAAAACACGCAAGGATTTTACATTGTAGACCTCAATATGCCTGGCTTTATGTGACCATTTGGCAACTCTTTGGGAAGCCTTGCCTGTGAGAGTCTTCCAGAGCTTTCATTGAAATGGGCTTCCTCACCATTTAATGGTTACTGAATTAAATGAAACCCTCAGTGCCTCCAACTTCAACCTTAAAAAATGGGCTCGATAAATACCATGAAATTTTTGAAATTCCCATTACCAGGTGGCACTGGAAAACCATTGGAGATCCTGTTGCTGATCATGAGTGTACGAGAAAGTGCCTTGATTGACTGGGTTTCACAAAAATGGTGTAGAACAGAGATGCCAGTAAGTTGGAACCTGCTGAGTAGTGGGCCTACAGCAAAGGTGGGTAGGTGTGAGATAAACCATCTCTGGTGGTTTCATGTGGATTGGCCATTGGCTTTCAAATGGCTTGTGACTGACATGATGCAGCCAGCAGACCCTTATATGTAAAGGCATCTTGTTATATGGATAGGTTTCTGGGCAATGTTCAGAATCAGGTTGATATGGTCAAGGGGGTAAGCTATGTTGGACATAAGCCTGGTTGGTGCATTCTCCTGGAGACCCTGTCCCACCACACGTGACAGAACTCCCTCCAGCACTGTGTCCCAGTTAAACTCCTTGTATTTCATTAAGCCAATACCAAACTCCCAGTGCAGCAGCAAGAATCACCACGAAAAGGAGAGTATGACCAAATGGCTTCACAGTCCACACGGAGAGAAACTTATCCCCCAGTTGCCACAGTTTACCCACAAAGTGAGAATTCAGCACTGCTGCCTCATTTTAATTGGAAAATAAGATACCATGTCCTCCAGGTCACATAGATGTTGACCCAGTTTTGATGGTCTCACTACATAGGATGCTAAAGCTACCGACAACAACATACATTTTAAGTGTCCCAACTCAGAGGCAGTATCTCAAGAAGTCTTTAGGCCTGCAGAGCTCCATGTTGTGGAGTGTTTACCTTGTCTTTTACTTTTGGAAACTCATCTACCACCTACAAGGTTGTGAACTCCTCAGCATATTCCATTCCGGGTATGTATTCACAGATTTTTTAACTCTTATCCTCTAATTGTGTATTTCTTCCAGTGAGGGTAATATCAAGGGATTGTTTTTAATGTGAGTGGGAAGATTTTTGTGTAGCACATATTTGCAAACACATTGGGTTTACTTTCCTATTTTCCATTTGAAATACTGAATCTCTGACACTAACCCATACCCTACTAGACTCTGACTACTAATCCTTATATGATGGAGAATAGTAACCCAAAAAGAATACAAATACCAGCAATTCAGAGAAGGCATGGTATGTAGTTGGACATCCCTTAATGTTTATTGACATAGTTCTCCATGTGTTTTTAAAATTAACAAATATGTGAATTCCTCTCTCCCTTTTTCTGTAGCCTATTAAGCACATGTATTTTAATATGCACAAATAGAATCCTACCTGGTATCACATGTACATTCTTCTGAGGTGGCTGACATGGCAGATAAAAATTGTGAGAAGAGATCACTCCTCCTAACCTCTGTTGGAACAGAAAATTCAACCTATGGGTGAGCTTCCTAGTTGACCAACATTATGCATAAATCCATTTTCAGTAAAATGTATATTTTTCGATAAGTGGATGTTATATATTTAATGATGAATTTCGATTGGCATATATATTGCTACTTTTTAATGTCTCGGTGTGTGTGTTTGTGTGTGTGTGTGTATATATATATATATATATATATATATATATATATATACTCTCCCGATTTTTCAAAATATGAAATATATGTGTCTTATTATACACTTCCTAAAATTATTCATATTCATGTATGAGGATTTATAATGAACTTTTCACAAGATTATTCTCAGAAATATTCATCCACCTGAAATACATATTTGTTTCCTAATACTGAAAACTAACTTTAGTGAATGGTGCATACAAATCATAATATTTTGACATTGCAAGATGGCCGCGAATAGAGAGCATCATACCCAGTGTACCGCGCCACTGCGCAGGTGACTAACGACTAAGAACGACAAAAACTATCTTGTTAGGAACTTACAGCAAAATGGGGGTGCACTGAAACCTAGAAGAAGGATTTCTAGCACTGAGGTCCGGTAAATGAGTCTCAAACATGAGCCAACTCTGCGACCAGAGATCCTGTCTGACTGATCCGCGCTACCAGTCCAGTGGCTACAGAAAGCAGGGCACCACCGAGATGCGATCAATAATCACGGAGAAACGTTGATGCAGATTCTGTGGAATTCTGCCAGTAGAGTCCCCACTGAGCCCTGGGCTGAGTTCAGGGTTTCAGATGGGGAAGGAAGTGGTACAGTTCTAACCCCCACAATAGAAACTCCACAAAGGAAACCAACGGCCACCATCTTGGTGAGCTGAAGTAACGACAGCCACTCCCCTACAGAATGCAACAATAAAATGTTGTTATTCTATTACTGTTACTCAGCTCCTCTCCCATACTTCGGGGAATTTGCATCAAATCTCTCTTAGGCTTTCTGGGGGAGAGATTATCAGAGGGAGCCTGCATAAAGATAGGGGAAAACTAGAGGCACCTGACTTTCAACTCCCCCTCCCATCAGTGGTGAAAAAAACCTGTCTAGCCAGCGCTGAGAGAGGGGCAAGCGGAAAAAAAAAATCAAAACAATAGAGTGCCGGGGTTCCCAATAGCCAACTGTGCAATCAGAGATCCGGGCTGATTGAATCATGCAGCCAGGCCTGCTGTTTCAGATGGCGGGGCACCACCGAGAAGTGACCTGAAGCAGGGAGAAATGTTGCTGCGAATTCTGTGGAATCCTGCCGGCTGAGCTCCCACTGATCCCCGGGCTGAGTTTGGGAATTCAGACAGGGAAGAAAGTGGTATAGTTCTATCCCCCACAAAAGAAACTCCACCAAGGAAACAAGCGGCCACCATCTTTGAGATCTGAAGTAACCACCGCCCCTCTCCAATAGACTGCAACAATAAAACAGATGTGTGTTACTCAGCTCATCTCTCATACAGCGGGGAATTCGCATAAAATGTCTCCTAGGCTTTCCGGGGGAGGGTTAATCAGAGCAAGCCTGCATAAAGACGCAAGAAAAACTAGAGACACCTGACTTTCGACTCCCCCTACCATCAGTGGCCATAACGAAACGTGTATAGCCAGTGCTGGGGGAGGGGTAAGTGGAAAAAATCAAAACAATAGAGTGTCTGGGTTCCCAAAAGACACCCTCCACACCCAACAAACGGCAGGCACAGAGTACAGTTTGAACTGCCGAGAGGCATCACTCAGGGGAAATCTGGTCTAGAAAAAGAAACCAGGACAAGCAGGAGAAACCAAAGGACTAGAAGGCAGGCCCTTGTGACTTTGCGGCTGGAGACCGCAGGCCTGCACATGACATTCCACCCACTGCCTGAGTGACTGGGGGGCTGAGGAATGCCCGCCCGCCGGCAACCGAGCGTGAGACTGCGTGGCTAGAGATTGACAACCCAACGGCGACAGCCCACCTGCTGCCCGCGTGACTGGGCGGCTGGAGACCGCCTGCCCGCTGGCGACCAACCGCACAATTGGGCGGCTGGAGACCGCCCGCCTGCCAGTGACCCAGAGCTGAAACAAACCAGAGACAGTCAAGTCCCACCCCCCAATTCGGACACCTCGGCAAGGAGCCTGGGGCCGGCCAAAGCAGAGAGGTGACATCACTGGAGCTCGGCCTTCGGAATTACTTCCAAGCGGAATCCACTTTAGCAGGCATAGTTTACCAACACAAAGGAGAGACAACAGAGATATACAACACCAAAACAAATCTAAAGAATAAAGCAGAAACACAGCAATCAAATAGAGCTGGAAAGTAACGTGAACATCATGAAAAAACAAGGGCAAAAAAGGAGTACAAACAATGCAGGACAACTTAAATCTACAGGAGGACCTTGAAGCATCAGAAACAGGGATAGGGAAAGAACTCAAGGCATACCGAACTCAGATGGAAAGGAATATTAGAGAAGACATGAGGCAGCAAGTCCAAGCAATAAAAGTATATTTTGAAAATGAATTAAGCAAACAAATTCAAATGGCAAAGAATGAGCATTACCAGGAGATAGAGATCTTAAAAAAAATATTAAACAGTAATCCTAGAAATGCAGGAAAATATAAACCAAATTAAAAACTCAAACGAGAATATTACAAATAGACTAGATCAAGTAGAAGTCAGAACATCAGATAATGAAGACAAAGTTTATCAACTTGAAAAGAATTGAGTAAACACAGAAAAGATGCTTAAATCCCACCAGGAATTTATTCAAAAGATATGGGATGTCATAAAAAAACAAAAAACAAATTTAAGAGTCATCAGGATAGAAGAAGGCATAGAGATTCAAACCAAAGGAATGGACAACATATTAAATGAAATAATTCTATAAAACTTCCCAGAGATGAATGATGGATTGGATTGCCAATTCCTGGAAGCCTACAGGACCCCAAACATTCAAAACCAAAATAGACCAACTCCAAGACATATAATTATGAAGATAGCCAACATACAGAACAAGGAGAGAATATTAAAAGCTATAAGAGAAAGGAGGCAGATTACATTCAGGGGTAAACCAATTAGGTTAACAACTGATTTTTCATCACATTCTTTGAAAGTGAGAAGATCCTGGAACAGTGTAATTCAAATGTTGAAAAAAAAAAAAGAATTCCAACCAAGAATACCATATAAAGAAAAGTTAAGCTTCAGATATGACAATGAAATTAAAGTCTTTCACGATAAACAAAAGCTAAAACAATTCTCAGCCAGAAAACCAGCACTGCAAAGCATTTTGTGCAAAATACTACAAGAAGAAGAGTTAAAAAATAGTGCCCAAAACTAACAGTGGGAAGTATCTCAGTAAAGCGGGAGGAAAGTAACCAAAAAAGTAAAAACTATCCAAACTAAAATATAATAAATAAATAAACATGACTGGAAGTACAAATCATATTTCAATTGTAACCTTAAATGTTAATGGCCTAAATTCACTAATCAAGAGACATGTGCTAGTAACCTGGATCAAAAAAACAAATCCAACAATATTCTGCCTTCAGGAGACTCATATGATAGGAAAAGACATACACAGGCTGAAGGTAAAAGGTTGGGAAAAATCATAACACTCACATGGCCCTCGGAAGCAAGAAGGATTTGCCATACTCATATGGAATAATATCAACTTCAAACCTAAGTTAATCAAAAGGGATAAAGAATGACACTATATTCTGTTAAAAGGAATCATCCACCAACAAGAAAAAAACAATTATCAATTTGTATGCACCAAGCAATGGAGGTGCAACGTTCATAAAACAAACTCTCCTCAAGTTCAAGAGTCAAATAGACTACAACACAATAATTATGGGTGACTTCAACACACCACTCTCGGCATTAGAGAGATCCTCTAGACAAAAACTGAATAAAGAAACTATAGAACTCAACAGCACAATCAATAACCTAGACTTAACCGACATATATAGAATATATCAACCATCATCAAGTGGATACATGTTCTTCTCAGCAGCACATGGATCCTACTCAAAGATACACCATATATTATGCCATAGGGCAATTCTTAGTAAATATAAAGGCATGGAGATTATACCGTGCACCATATCTGATCATAATGGAATGAAACTGGATATC
Organism: Callospermophilus lateralis; assembly: GCF_048772815.1. Lineage (NCBI taxonomy): Eukaryota > Metazoa > Chordata > Mammalia > Rodentia > Sciuridae > Callospermophilus > Callospermophilus lateralis. Next base: position 200,244 of record NW_027512677.1, on the reverse strand, counting down.
AATGAGAAAAGAAGGAAGGAAAAATCCTACATCACATGGAAAATGAACAACATGCTACTGAATGACCAATGGGTTACGGAAGACATAAAGAAGGAGATAAAAAATTCTTAGAGACAAATGACAATACAGACACAACATACCGGAATCTATGGGACACCATGAAAGCAGTTTTAAGAGGGAAATTCATTTCTTGGAGTTCTTTCCTCAAAAAAAGAAAAAAAAAACAACAAATAAATGAACTTAAACTACACCACAAAAACCTGGAAAAGGAAGAGCAAAACAACAGCAAATGTAGTAGAAGACAAGAAATAATTAAATTTAGAGCAGAAATCAACGAAATTGAAACAAAAAAAAAGTTGAAAAAATTGATAAAACTAAAAGTTGGTTCTTTGAAAAAATAAATAAGATCAACAGGCCCTTAGCCACGCTAAGGAAGAGAAGAAGAAAGAGAATTCAAATTACTAACATGTGGGATAAAAAAGGCAATATCACAACAGACACTACAGAAATATAGAAGATAATTAGAAAGTATTTTGAAACACTATATTCCAATAAAATAGAATATTGTGAAGATATTGATAAATTTCTTAAGTCATACAATCTGCCCAGATTGAGTCAGGAAGACACAAACAATTTAAACTGGCCAATAACAAAGGAAGACATAGAAGAAGCAATCAAAAGACTGCCAACCCAAAAAAAGCCCTGGACCGGATGGGAATACAGCGGATTTCTACAAAACCTTCAAAGAAGAATTAAAATCAATATTTTTCAAGCTTTTTCAAGAAATAGAAAAAGAAGGAGCTCTTCCAAATTCATTCTATGAGGCCAACATCACCCTGATCCCGAAACCAGACAAAGACACTTCAAAGAAAGAATACTACAGACCAATTTCTCTAATGAACTTGGATGCAAAAATTCTCAATAAAATTCTGACAAATCGAGTACAAAAGCATATCAAAATAATTGTGCAACATCATCAAGGAGGATTCATCCCTGTGATGCAAGGATGGTTCAATATACGAAAATCAATAAATGCCATTCACCACATCAATAGACTTAAAGACAAGAACTATATGATCATCTCAATAGATGCAGAAAAGCATTTGACAAAGTTCTGCATCCATTTATGTTCAAAACTCTATAAAAACTAGGGATAACAGGAACTTACCTCAACATTGTAAAAGCTATATATGCTAAACCTCAGGCTAGCATCATCCTAAATGGAGAAAACCTGAAGGCATTCCTTCTGAAATCTGGAACAAGACAGGGATGCCCTCTATCACCACTTCTATTCAATTTAGTTCTTGAAATACTAGCCAGAGCAATTAAACAGACAAAAGAAATTAAAGGCATAAAAATAGGAAAAGAAGAATTTAAAGTATCACTATTTGCAGATGACATGATAATATATTTAACAGACACAAAAATGTCTACAAAGAAATGGCTAAAGTTAATAAATGAATTCAGAAAAGTGGCAGGATATATAATTAACACGCATAAATCAAATGCATTCCTGTATAACAGAAAAAAAAACTTCTGAAATGGAAATGAGGAAAACCACTCTATTCACAACATCCTCAAATAAAATAAGATACTTGGGAATCAACCTAACAAAAGAGGTGAAAGATTTATATAATGAAAACTACAGAAATCTAAAGAGAGAAATAGAAGAAGATGTCAGAAGATGGAAACATGTGCCCTGTTCATGAATAGGCAGAACTAACATCATAAAAATGGCAATATTACGCAAAGTTCTCCACAGGTTTAATGCAATGCCAATCAAAATTCCAACGGCATTTCTTGTAGAAATAGATAAATCAATCATGAAATTCATATCGAAAAATAAAAGACCCAGAATAGCAAAAGCAACTCTAAGCAGAAAGTGTGAATCTGGAGGTATAGCGATACCAGAGTTCAAACTGTACTACAAAGCAATAGTAAAAAAAACAGCATGGAACTGGTACCGAAAAATGCAGGTGGACCAGTGGTACAGAAGAGAGGACACAGAAACCAATCCACAAAATTACAACTTTATTATATTTGATAAAGGGGCTAAAAGCATGCAGTGGAGGAAGGATAGCATCTTCAACAAATGGTGCTGGGAAAATTGGAAATCCATATGCAACAAAATGAAACTGAATCCCGTTCTCTCGCCATGCACAAAATTTAACTCAAAATGGATCAAGGATCTAGATATAAAATCAGAGACACTGCGTTTCATAGAAGAAAAAGTTGGCTACGATCTACATACTGTGGGGTCGGGCTCCAAATTTCTTAATAGGACGCTCATAGCCCAAGAGTTCTTAACAAGAATAAAAAAATGAGACTTACTTATACTAAAAAGTTTTTTTTTCTCTGCAAGAGAAACAAAAAGGGAAGTAAATAGATAGCCTACATCCCGGGAACAAATTTTTACCCCTCACACTTCAGATAGAGCCCTAATATCCAGAATATACAAAGAATTAAAAAAAATTATCAATAAGATAACAAATAACCTAATCAACAAATGGGCCAAGGACCTGAAAAGACACTTCACCGAGGAGGACATACAATCAATCAACAAGTACATGAAAAAATGCTCACCATATCTAGCAGTCAGAGAAATGCAAATCAAACCCACCCTAAGATACCATCTCACTCCAGTATGATTGGCAGCCATTATGAAGTCAAACAACAACAAGTGTTTACGAGGATATGGGGAAAAGGGGACACTTGTACACCGCTGGTGGGACTGCAAATTGGTGAGGCCAACATGGAAAGCAGTATGCGGATTCCTGGGAAAGCTAGGAATGGATCCACCATTTGAACCAGCTATCGCCCTTCTCGGACTATTCCCTGAGGATCTTAAAAGAGTGTACTAAAGGGATACTGCCACATCAATGATCATAGTGGCACAATTCACAATACCTAGACTGTGTAACCAACCTAGATGCAATTCAATAGATGAATGGATAAAAAAAAAATGTGGCATCTATACACGATGGATGCAGCACTAAAAAATGACAAAATCATAGAATTTGCAGGGAAATGGATGGCATTAGAGCAGATTATGCTAAGAGAAGCTAGCCAATCCTTAAAAAAACAAATGCCAAATGTCTGCTTTGATAAAAATAGGGTAACTAAGAATAGAACAGGGAGGAAGAGCATGAGGAAAAGATTAATATTAAACAAAGACAAGTGGGAGAGAGAAAGGGAGAGAGAAGGGAAAGCATATGGAAATGGTAGGAGACCCTCATTGTTACACAAAATTACATATAAGACGTTGTGAGGGGAAAGGCGGGATCAAGAGAGAGAAGTGAAAAAGCAGATGAGGAAGAGAGGGAAGATAGGATGAAAGGGGAGGGGGGATAGTAGGGGATAATAAAGGTAGCAGAGGACAACAGTCACTAATGTGACATTATGTAAAAATGTGAATGTGTAACTGATGTGATTCTGCAATTCGTATTTGGGGAAAATTGGGAGTTCATAACCCATTTCAGTCAAATGTATGAAAGATGATATATCATGAGCTTTGTAATGTTTTGAAAAACCAATAAAAATAAATAAACAAAGGTTTAAAATTGAGTGGGAAGAAATCAGCTAAAAAGGAGTTGAGATGCATTCATTTTGATAAGCAGAAAGTTTGTTTTGTGTAGTTGTAAATATCACAAATTTATTTTACCAGAAAACTGGCTTTTGAAATGAACATATATTGAGATTAAAGGATAATCCATTTACCTTCATGAAAAATTCATATCATTTCCTATATTTTTCATATTTCATTTTTTTTCGTGAATATTTTGTCATGGACCAGGTCTAGTCTTAGGCTACCTCATCTGACAAGTTCGTACAATGTGTTGGATTGTTCTTTTCATCTTTTATTTGATAGTTTGTAGCTGATAATGTGTATTTTTCCTTATCTTTATTTGGACATACATACCCAACTATATCTTTGCATTTTATGTTTTACTGGGGAAGAGACTCATCAAAAGCTCTTTATTATATGTATCAACAATGAAACATTTAGAGCATGCAATTATTCTTAATTTTGCATGAAAATATCTTTGTACCATTTTTCTTATAAAGATGTAGAATTATTACTGTAATAAGTAACTACTTACAAGAAGAATTAAACAATTGACTTTATATCAATCATGAATATGAAAATTAATAAAATAAGTATTTGGCAATAAATATGCAATTGATAGAAATTAAAATCACAAGAAAGCCATTTAAAATGTCAGTGCATATGGTCCTTAAATAAAAGGTTGTTCAAATAAAATTTCACTAATTCATAAGAGTTAATATGCCATATCACAGCTTAATGTAATATAAAAACTTAAATGATAAGTATTGATAAATAAGAATGATACCTGTTTACTTAAATATGTTTATTTGATTTTCACTGTAAGCTGTTAATTCTAGAAGACTTGAAAATTAAGAAAGACTTGGTCTATATTATTTCTAACAGGCTAATCAAAGTACTTTTAAATATATATGTATATATCATATGTAATACATATGAATGAATATAGATACATATGTATAATAAATGTATTGTAATATATCTATAGGTTATTATAATTATTAAATTTTCTCAAGAAAAAAGAATGACTATAAAAAAATTCTTAAATGTAAATTTCATAGCATATTACTGTTTGTAATGACATGAGAGAAAAACTCCTATGGAGGGAAAATGAAAAAGGAAGAGAGAGAAGGGGGAAAATGAGGAAGAAAGTGAGTAAAGAAGAGGGAGAGGTGTGTTTGATTATAAGATAAATGTGGAGGGTCTGGGTGTCTGGCTCAGTGGTAACATGCTTGGCTAGCATGTGTGAGGCACTGGGTTATATTCTCAGCACCACATATAAATAAATAAAATGAGGTCGATCAACAACTGAAAAAATAAAAAAAAAATAAAAAAGTAGAAATATTACCAAAATTCTGAGTTTTTATGAATGCTAAATAAAAAAAAATGTTACATAGCCTTATGTAATTTCTAGACTCCCCAAAATAGTCATTTAATGATAGATTACTAGTGCGATAACTAAAAATCCATTGCTCTTTCCTCGACATTCTGTGGCATGCTAGTGCTAAAATAAATTGTATTATAACACCAAAAAAAATTCTAATATTTCTACAGTAACTGACCCAGTTTAACATAAATGCAAGAAGATTCCTATGGAATATAATTGTATTTTGACGTTCATTTTTATTCAACACTGGTACATTACTATTTGTCCAGTTTATGCACATCATAGTATGTATATTTCATTCACAATTTAGCAAATTTATACGCATTTGTTTTACTTTCAATCACTTCCTGCTTCAGAACACATGTATTCCTCCACGTTTCTTGACTGCTCCTTTCATGAGACTTTTTTCCAAAGACATTATTTTTGATTTCCATTATCATTTTTGAAGCAAAACTCACACACCCGTCATGATAAACCGTAAACCTAATATTACCATTAGATGTAAAACTGGTGGGAATGAATGATTGTATATCAATATAAGATTTCTTGTATACTTTCAAATATCAATTCAATCCATTGTTTAATTTGGAACCAGTTATATTATTTATTCACAGTATGGTCTATTCATGCATTGTCTCTATATTGATAGACACAGGGTACACCTCTGTGTACCCTCGATAATAATTTGTATATCTTCAAAATTTTGCTCACAGAAATGGTGGAAGAAAGACTCATGTCAACTGATCTACATATACATTTTATCACAGTAATATTCTGGACACAAAATGCAAAGGTCACACTTAGGATTGTCCCGAAGCCTAAATGGAAAGTGAACATGGATTACTAAAAACATCCATGTCTTGGATGCCTAATTCTCTCAAATGTCAATCCTATTGGTGAGTACATATTTGTTTCTTCCCAAGATTATATATTCAACCTCAACCATGTTGAAAATGTCTAATCCTATCACTCACTTTATATTTTGTCTGATTTCCTAATGTCTCTATTGATATCTCTTTTCCTACATATTTTCCCCAGTTCATCATAGTGACTGATTCTTCACATGTGCTGACATTTACATTCACTCTTTATCCGAAACCCTATTGCTAAAGAACTTTTTGTCCAAATACTATACTCACTCTTTTTTCTAAACCTACCGACTATCTACCTAATCCTACCGACTATCCCTTTTTGACTGGATGAACTCTTCAACAATCAATCATCCAAGGTACAAGGTCCTATGCCATTGTATATTGATTTATCTGAGACATCTGTGCAGAACATAATTCAAAGATAAGTATCCCAATCATGGGCCCAATGCCTTTCTGGTATTCAAATCTTACCTAGATTTCAGTTTTCATAATTACATTTCACCTGTATATTCTTATAAATATTGCAGGTTCCCAATACCATTATTCATCCAACAGAATGATTCCTACCACAAATCGAACATGTTATTAATCCTAACTATACACTTTTCCCTCAATCCAACTTTACAGAAGAGCAGGGACAGAGTTGGTCTTACAATACAGGGGTGTAGGGAACCTTCCACCTGTTGACAACCTCAAAGGTCCATGCAGATATGATCCCTGGAGAAGATGCAGGCAGCTATGAAAGGCCTGAGAGAGCAAACGTCATCCTCCATGGCAAACAACCCGGTCAGGTTAAAAGCATGTGTCTGAATCATCCACTCTCTTCTTAATGTAGGGAAGATTGACCAAACTAGACCTGTGTGGAAAGCTGTTCCCAGGTGCCTATTGTTTCTATACCATTCGAACTTGTGAAAGTGTCACAGGAAGTAGGCGCATCCTCCATATTATGAGACCCTAGGAAGCAAATGTTAGGACAAAGTGGTTGGAAATGCAGTGACCACATTCAGTTGCTGAAGGAAGTGACCTCACCTCACATCCTTGTTGATGGAACTCTCCAAATTTGGGTTCCAGGAAGCCAGGCATCCAGACCCAGTCCAAGCTCCAGTCACAGTGGTCTCACTTGTTTGGATTTACCAAGGACAGAGTCTGTCTTTTGTGGTACCTAGTGATGTGAGGATGGCCAAATGCCAGGAAAGTTCTGAAGAGGGGCCCTTCCAGAGAAAAAAGTTAGAGGCTCACTGCTGTCTCCTGACAACTTCACAGAGTTGACCCAGGAGACCAGATCTGAGACAGGACAGGCCATTTCTGGGGAACATAGTATTGCCCTCCAGTCAGAGGACACTCTGGATAGTTTCAGACCTACTTGGGGGAAGGAGGTGACTTCGTGGGTGTTTGAGTGGGTTTGTGGTTTTTTCTCATGTTCTGAGAATAGTTAGGAAAGGGGGTTTGTTTGGTTTGGAGTGAACTGTTTCTAGTTAGTCCTTTGACAAGGCGAGTGTTTCTATGTCTGTGTATCCCACTGTGTCCATGGTTGTAGACATTAGAAAAGAGAATGCCTCAATGGGTGTGTCCTGTCAAAGAGAAAACTTCCAAGCATTCATCCTGCCCATTTTATAAATGGACTGTGGCTTGCCTTATCATTGGGCAACACCTATTATTTTCTTACGTTCCTGTATCCTTCCTGAATTCTGGCCACTCTCCAAAATAGGCTCATGGTTTTATGTACAAGATATGTACCACTTCCAAGCTCTGTGACATGGCCATGTACTGGATAGCTGAAGGGAATGCATCTCAGAAAACTCTGATATCAGTGTGACCAGTAAAGTCTAAGTGGAGAAACCCTGCTTTGGGCCTTTTGATTACCTATTGTTATGTTGCCCTGAATATCAGGAACATCTTTTCCTCAGGCTACTCCTTCCTGAAGCCTGAAGAAAACAGTTTTCACATGGAAATGAATGGGCATTTTACCTTTGTGTTTTACAATAAAACCTTCACAGAGATTAGGCTCTCATTAACTTAAAAATACTTTTAAATTTTATCTAAGGGTAAAAAGTAACATGTAACTGTACATATCTTTTTGATAACAAGTCCAATTATACAACACAAATGACACACATAAATCTCCAACATGTTTTTATTTTAAGCCTAGAATTACCATACAACCTTAGAACATTTCTGTTTTCATACTTATATTTCACTTCTATAGTCTTATAAATATCGCAGGTTCCCAATAACATTATTCATACAGCAGAACAATTCCTAACCCAAATCGAACATGTTATTAACCCTAACCATACACTGTTCCCTCAATCTAACTTTACAGAAGAGCAGGGAAAGAGTTGGTCTTACAATACAGGAATTTAGGGGATCTTCCACCCTTGAGAACCTCAAACGTCCATGCAGAAATGATCCCTGTAGAAGATGTAGGCAGCTATGAAGGACCTGAGAGAGTAAGAGTCACCTTCCATGGCCAACAACCTGGTCAGGATGAAGGGTTGTGTCTGAATCTGCCTCTCTCTTCTTAATGTAGAGAAGATGCACCAAAACAGGCCAGTGTGGAGAGCTGCTCTGGAGTGCCTATGGATGATATACCATTCTAACTTGTGAAAGTGTCACAGGAAGTAGGGGCAGCCTCCATCTCATGGGGCCTTGGAAGCAACAATTAGGACAATGTGTTTGCCAAGGCAGTGACCTCATTCAGTTCCTGAAGGAAGTGACCTCACCTCACTTCCTTGGTGTTCGAAATCTCTGAACATGTTGTCCAGGAAGCCAGGCACCCACAGCCAGTCCCAGTCCCAGTCCCAGTGATCTCACTTGTTTGGATTTACCAAGGACAGAGTCAGTCTTTCTTGGTACCTACTGATGTGAGGATGGCCAAATGCCAGTAAAGCTCTGAAGAGGGCCCTTTCCTGAGAAACCAGGTTGTGGCTCACCGCTGGCTCCTGTCAACTTCACAGAGTTGGACAAGGAGAACAGATCTGAGACAGAACAGGCCATTTCATGGAAACATAGTATGGCCCACCACTCAGAGGACACTGCGGATAGTCACAGACCTACTTGGGGGAAGGAGGTGCATTTGTGGGTGTGGGTGTGTGTTTGTGGTTTTGTCTCATGTTCTGAGAATAGGTAAGAAAGGCAGTTTGTTTTGTTTGGAGTTAATTGATTCTAGTAAGTCGTTTGAAAAGGCGAGTGTTTCTAGGTCTGTGTATCCCACTGTGTCAGGGGTTGTAGACATTAGAAAAGAGAATGCTTCAATGGATGTGTCCTGTCTAGTAGAAAGCTCCCCCGGATTCATACTTCCCATTTATGAATGGACTGTGGCTTGCATTATTGATGGGCAACCCCCGATATCTTCCTAAGTTCCTGTTTTCTTTCTGAATTCTGGCCACTTTCCAGAATAGGCTCATGGTTTTGTGTCCAAGATGTATACCACCACCAAGCTCTGTGACATGGCTATGTACTGGATAGCTGAAGGGAATGGCGAGCAACTCAGAAAACTCAGATATCAGTGTAATCAGGAAAGTTTCAGTGGAGAAATACTGCTTTGGTTACCTATTGTTCTGTTGCCCTCAATGTCAGGAAGGTCTTTGCCTCTGGCCACCCCTTTGGGAAGCCTAAAGAAAACAGTTTTCAAATGGAAATCAATGGGCATCACCTGTGACTCTTTGCTTAATTGCATTGGAAAGGGATATGTCTGAATCAGGCTCTAGGTCCTGTGTTAGGCTTTGGCTTAGATTCTCAGCACATGATGGATGTAAAGAAAATCCCATGTTTGCATCCAAAACTAAATTGGCCAAAAGAGCAGTCATTATGGAAGAAGTCTCTCGCCTTCCCCTGTAAGGTTCCTCACCTCCATCAAGTGAGAATAGGAACCTTTGGATCAAATGAGTTCTTCAAAGCCCTTTAGAGGCTATCCCATAGGTGCTTGGGTTTTCTCCAGAATCCAAATCACATAAAGAAGCTATACCTGACAGTCAGTAGGCCTCAAATTGGAGGAGCAAAGCAATATTAATAGCAGGCCTATTTGATCACTCCTGGTTCCCCGGACGAGTGTCCAGGACACCCTGACTTTAGGCAAATGAGGGGCAATGGAGGTTATTTTGGACACTGTCTTGGGCTGTGCCCCTCATGGAAACCTCAAGCCAGAGGTAATGATGAGTGTCCATATGGAAGAAGATGAGGGCCTTGTGGGAGTGTTTTGGTTTTAATTGTGGTCATGTGTGGCCGTTGGAATAGATGACTGGGTCCACCTTGGCTTTAACTCTGTTGTGATTCCCCTTAGAGACTGAGTTGTGGACCTCACCTCAGAGACGTATTGCCATGAATTGTGTTGGGATTTTAGGAGGATTCACATGAGAGTCACCCTTGTAAAATGAGATCTAGGCCCAGGGTGGCTGTTCACTGAGCACTGGGAATCTCAGCCAGGTTACCACATGATTTTATTCTGAAAGACTTGGCAGCCATATATGAGAGTCAAAACACACGGATGTCACAATGTAGATCCCAATGGGCCTGGATTCATGTGATCATTTGGCCACTGTTTGGGAAGCCTTGCCTGTGAGACTTCTGCAGAGATTTCATTGAAATGAGCTTCCTAACCATTTAATAGTTCCAGAATGAAATGAAACACACAGTGCCTCCAACTTCAACCTTGAAAAATGGGTAGATAAATACCAAGAAATTTTTAAACTTCCCATGACCAGGTGGCACTGGAGAATCTTTGGATATCCTGTGGCTGATCATGAGATTACAAGACAGTGCTTTGATTGACTGGTTTTCATAAAAATGGTTCAGAACAGAGATACCAGGAAGTTGGAGCCTGCTGAGAGGTGGGCCTACAGCAGTGCTGGGCAGGTGTGCAATAAAACAACTGTGGTGGGGCCATGTGGATCTTCCATTGGCTTCCAAATGACTTGTGACTGACATGGTGCAGCCAGCAGACCCTTGTATGTAAAGGCATCTTGTTATATGGACAGGATTCAGGGCAATGTTTAGAATCAGATTGCTATGGTCAAGGGGGCAAGTCATGTGGGATATAAGCCTGGTTGGTGCATTCTCCTGCAGACCCTGACCTACCAAAAGTGACAGAACTCACTCACGCACCGGGTAACAGTTGAATTCTTTGTATATCATGAAGCAAATACCAAAATCCCAGTGCAGCAGCAAGAAACACGACGAAAAGTGGAGGATGACCAAATGGCCTCACAGTCCACATGTGAATACACTTATCCCCCAGTTGCCACAGTTTACCTACTAAAGAAAATTCAGCACTGCTGCCACATATTCAGTGGAAAATAAGAAACCATGTCCTCGAGGTAACATAGATGCAGACACAGCTTTGATTGTCTCACTACAATGGAAGCTAAATCTCCCGACAACAACATATATTTCAAGTGCCCAAACTCAGAGTGAGTTTCTCAAGAAGGATTTAGGGAACCAGAGCTCCATGTTTGTGGACTGTTTTCCCTGTCCCTTACTTTTGAAATCTCCTCTTCCGTCTTCAAGGTTGTGAACTCCTGAGCATATTCCATTCCAGATATTTATTCACAGATTTTCTAACTCTTCTCCTCTAATTGTGCCTTAGTCTCCGTGATTGTAATGTCAAGGCATCCCTTTCTCTGTATCCTATTCAGCACATGTATTTTTACATGCAATTATAGAATCTTACCTGATACCACACGTACATTCTTGTGAGGTGACTGACTTGGCAGATACAAATTGTAAGAGATCACTCCTCCTAAAAGCTGTTGGAACTGAAAATTCAAACTATGAGTGAGCTTCCTTGTTTAAGAACATTATACATAAATCCATATTCAATAAAATAAATACATTTGGATCTGTAGATGACATATATTTCATGGTGAATTTCAATTGGAATATATTATGCTATTTTTAATGTCTGTGTGTTTGTGTATGTATATATATATATATATATATATATATATATATATATATATATATATATATATATACACACTCTCCAGATTTTTCAAAATATGAAATATATGTCTTGTTATACACTCCCTAAACTCATTCATATTCAAGTATGTGTATTTATAATCAAATTTTCACAAGAGTATTCTCAAAATTATTCATTCTCCTGAAATACATATTTGTTTCCTAGTACTGAAAACTATCTTCAGTGAAAGGTGCATACAAATCCTAATATTTCCACAGTAACTGAACCAGTTTAACATCAATACAAGTAGATTCCTATGGGACATGTTGTGCATTTTGACATTTATTTTATTCAACACTGGTACATTACTATTTCTTCAGTTTATGCTCATCATAGCAAATATATTTCATCCAAAAATTTGCAAATTTATAGGCATTTTGTTCACATTCAATCACTTTATTCTACAGAACACATGTATTCCTCCATGTTTTTGATGGGTCTTTTCATGAGACTTCTTTCCAAACACATTATTTTCGATTTCCATGATCACTTTTGAAGCAAAACTCAAAGACACTTCGTGATAAACCATAACCCTAATATTACCATTAGATGTATTGCTGGTTGGAATGAATGATGGTATATCGATATAAGATTTCTTATATATTTTCAGATATGAATTCAATCTATTATTTAAAGTGGGACCAGTTATATTATTGATTCACAATGTGGTCTATTCATGCACTATCTCTATATTCATAGACACAGTGTACACCTCTTTGTACCACCAATACTAATTTATAGGACTTCAAAACATTGCTCCCAGAAATGCTGGAAGAAATACTAATGTCACGCCATCTACATATACATTTTATCACAGTAATATTCTGGACACAAAATGCAAAGGTTACACTTATGATTGTACCAAAGCCTAAAAGGAAAGTGAACAGGGATTACTAAAAACATCCATGTCCACATTGCCTAATGCTCTCAAATGTCAATCCTATTGGTGACTACATATTTGTTTCTTCCTAAGATTATATATTCAAACTCAACCCTGTTCAAAATGTCTAATCCTATCACTCACTTTGTACTTTCCCTGATTTTGTAATGTCTCTATTATTATCTGATTTCCTACATATTTTCCAAAGTTCATCATTGTGACTGAATCTTCATATGTGCTGACATTTACCTTCACCCTCTAACAAAAACCCTATTGCTAAAGAAGTTTTTTTTTTCCAAATCCTATACTCACTCTCCTTCCAAAACCTACCAACTATCTTCCTAATCTTACCTACTATCCCTTTTTGACTGGATGTTCTCTTCCACATTCAATCATCCAATGTACAAGGTCCTATGCCATTGTATATTTATTTATCTGAGACATCTGTGCAGAAATTAAGTCAACACTAAGTATACCAATGAAGGGCCCAATGCCCTTCAGGGTTTCAAATCTTAGATTTCTGTTTTCATACATATATTTCACCTACATATTCTTATAAATATCGTAGGTTCCCAATAACATTATTCATCCAGCAGAATAGTTCCTAACACAGATTGAACATGTTATTAACCCTAACCATACACTCTTCCCTCAATCTAACTTTACAGAAGAGCAGGGACAGAGTTGGTCTTACAAGACAGAAATTAAGGGATCTTTCACCTGCTGAGAACCTCAAAGGTCATTAAAGATGATCCCTGGAGAAGATGTAGGAAGCTATTAAGGACCTCAGAGAGCAAAAGTCATCTTTCATTGCAAACAACCTGGTCAGGATGAAGGGTTGTGTCAGAATCAGCCTCTCTCTTCTTAATGTAAAGAAGATGCAGCAAACCAGGCCTGTGTGGAGAGCTGTTCCTGGGTGCCTATGGTTTTATACCATTCTAACTTGTGAAAATGTCAGAGTAAGTAGGTGCAGCCTCCATCTCATGGGACCCTTGGAAGCAACTGTTAGGACAAAGTGGTTGCCAAGGTATGGACCTCATTCAGTTCCTGAAGGAAGTGACCTCACCTCACTTCCTTGGTGATGGAATTCTCTGAACTTGGGATCCAGAAAGCCAGGCATCCAGAGCCAGTCCCAGTCACAGTCCCAGTGGTCAAAATTTTTCGGATTTACCAAAGACAGAGTCAGTCTTTCTTGGTACCTACTTATGTGAGGATGGCCAAATGCCAGGAAGGTCTGAAGAGGGGCCTTTCCTGAGAAAGCAGATAGTGGCTCACCACTGGCTCCTTACAGATTCACAAAGTTGGCCACAGAGAGTAGATCTGAGACAGGACAGCCCATTATGAGGGAATTTCTTATGGCCCACCATCAAACGACACTCCGTATTGTCACAGAGGTACTTGGGGGTCTGTGTGGGTGTGGGTGTGGGTATTGGTTTGTGGTTTTGTCTCATGTTCTGAGAATAGGTAAGAAAGTCGGTTTGTTTGGTTTGGTGTGAACTGATTCTAGTAAGTCGTTTGACAAGGCTAGTCTTTCTATATCTGTGTATCCCACTGTGTCCATGGTTGTAGACAATAGAAAAGAGAATGCATAAATACATGTGTCCTTTCTAGTAGAAATCTTCCCAGCATTCATTCTGCCCAATTTATGAATGGTCTGCGGCTTGCCTAATGGATGGGCAACACCTAATATCTTCTTAAGTTCCTGTTCTCTACCTGAATTATGGGCAACCTCCAGAATACGCTCATGGTATTGTGTCCAAGATATGAACCACCTCCACGCTCTGTGATACGGCCATGTACTAGAGAGCTGAAGGAAATGATGAGCATCTCAGAAAACTCAGATATCAGTGTGACCAGGAAAGTCTCAATGGAAAAACCCCGCTTTGGGCCTTTTGCTTACATATCCTTCTGTTGCCCTGAATGTCAGGAAGGTCTTTGCCTCAGGCTATGCCTTTTTGAAGCCTGAAGAAAACAGTTTTCAAATGGAAATGTATAAACATTACCTGTGGCTCTTTCTTAATTGCTTTGGAAAGGGATGTGTCTGAATCAGCCTCTTGGCCCTGTGTGAGGCTGTGGCTTAGATTCTCAGCACCTGATGGATCTAAAGAAAAATCCCATGTGTGCATGCAAATCAAAAAGCCAAAAGAGCAGTCATTTTGGATGAAGTTTCTCGCCTTCCTCTGTAAGGTTTCTGACTTCCATCATTGAGAATATGGATCCTTTGGGTCAAATGAGTTCTTCAAAGCCCTGCAGACACTAGACCATAGGTTCTTGGGTTTTCTCATGACTCCAATTAACATAAAGAATCTAAACACCACAGTCAGTAGGCCTCAAAATTGAGAATAAGAGCAATATTAACGGCAGGCCTCTTTGAACACTCCTGGTTCACAGGAAGGATGTCCCGGCCACACTGACTTTAGGCAAATGGATGCAAGGGAGCTTATTTTGGACACTGTCTTAGGCTGTGCCCCTCATGGAAACCTCCAGCCAGAGGTTATGATGAGTGTCTATATGGAAGAAAATGAGGGCCATGTGGGAGTGTCTTGATTTTAATTGCGGTCATTTGTGTGGCGCTTGGAATAGATGACTGGGTCCACCTGGGCTTGAACACTGGTGTGATTCTCCTTAGAGACTGAGTTCTGGAACTTACCTCAAAGAAGTATTGCCTTGTATTGTGTTGGGATTTTAGGAGGCCATGCATGAGAGTCGCCCTTGGAAACTGGGATCTATGCCCAGGTTGGCTTTCCACAGAGCACTGGGAATCTTGGGAAGGATATCACATGATTTTATTCTTAAAGACTTGGCAGCCATAGTTGCAAGTCAAAACACATATGGACCTCAAATTGTAGACCTCAATAGGTCTGGCTTCATGGGACCTTTTGGCCTGTCTTTGGGAAGCCTTGCGTGTGATAGTTCTCCAGAGCTTTCATTGAAATGAGCTTCCTCTCCATTTAATCATTCCTGAATGAATTGAAACCCACAGTGCCTCCAACTTCACCCTTGAAAAATGGCTAGATAAATACCTTTAAATTTTTGACATTCCCATGACCGGGTGGACCTGGAGAACCTATGGATGTCCTATTGATGACCATCAGTGTACCAGACAGTGCCTTGATTGACTGGGTTTCATGAAAATGGTGTAGAACGGAGATGCCAGTAATTTGGAGCCTGCTGAGTAGTCGGCCTAGAGCAGTGGTGTGCTGGTGTGTGTTAAAACATCTGTGGTCGGGTCATCTGCATCTGCCCTTCGCTTCCAAATGGTTTGTGACTGACATGGTACAAGCCCCAGATCCTTGTATGTAAAGGCATCTTGTTATATGGAGAGGATTCAGGGCAAAGTTTACAATCAGATTGGTATGGTCAAGAGGGCAAGCTATGTGGGATAGAAGCCTTGTTGGTGCATTCTCCTGCAGACCCTTACCCACCACACGTGACAGAACTCCCTCCATCACTGTGTCCCAGTTGAACTTCTTGTATTTTGTGAAGCAAATATCAAACTCCCAGTGCAGCTGCAAGAATCACCACAAAAATTGGAGGATGACCAATGGCTTCACATTCCACCCTGGGAGACACTTAGCCACCAGTGGCCACAGTTTCCCTACAAAGAGAGAATTCAGCACTGCTGCCTCATGTTCATTGGAAAATAAGAAACAATGTCCTCTAGGTCACATAGATGCTGACCCAGCTTTGATCGTCTCACTATAAAGGAAGCTAAAGCTCCTAAAAACAACCTCAGATGAAGTTTCTCAAGAAATATTTAGGCCGGCAGAGCTCCATGTTTGTGGTGTTTTTACCCTGTCCCTGACTTTTGGAAACTCCTATACCACCTCCAAGGTTGTGAACTCCTGAGCATTTTCCATTCCACATGTGTATTCACAGATTTTCTAACTCTTCTCCTCTAATTGTGTCTTACATGGGATGAAAGTAATGTCAAGGCATTGTTCTGAATACACATTGGATTCTTTTTCCAATTTTCCATTTGAAATACTGAATCCCTGACTGTCAGGCATAGAAGGAATTCACCTTCAAAAATAGCCTGACACTTACAAGAAACAGCCCCCATGGAGACATCCTGTCTGGGAGACATCCTGTAGCCAACTGTGTCTCTGAGACATCCTGTTGCCATCTGTATTCCTGAAACATCCTGAGTTTATCTCACCTTGTGAAGACATCCAGGAACTTTGGATAAGAGAGCTTTCCCATCTCCAGCATATAAATGCCCCTGTGTGAAAAATAAAAGTTTGCAGCTTGATCAGAACTCCTGTCTTGCTGTCATCTCTCGTGTCTCTTGTCCCTTCATTCCTCCGCATCTAGGTTCGCTGCCCCTGTTGATGTGTCTTTCCAGCCGTGACTACTGGCACCCACTGACTGGGGCTCGAGCCTTTGACTGATTGGGAACCCCGTCCTCCTGGAAGACTTCATCAAGTGGAGCTCGCGATTGCCTCAGCAGACACCACAAAGAGACAGATCCAGGAGGAGAGTGGGGATGACGCACGGTGAGTGACCCACCATGGGACAAGCAGTTTCGTCACATGATTTGTTTTTGTCAGGCCTCAAGGAGTCCTTCAAGACATGAGGGGTGCATGTTAAGAAAAAGGACTTAAAATTTTTCTTCTAATACATAGGAGAATTGTGTACATGGTTTCACATTGAAGTGACCATTGATGGCAAAAGATGGCTTAGAGTAAGAGACTGTTTAAAAGATTATTATGAAACCTTTGGCCCAGAAAAAGTGCCAGTTCCCACCTTTTCTTACTGGAACTTAATTAATGAAATTCTTAAAAGTTCACCCTTTGACAATGGTACCTTACAACTTGTCAGGATTGGAGAAGAGACTATGCAAAACACCTCTCGTCTCCCCACGGCATGCCCATCAGTTAGTATAGACATTGACCCTTCTCAGTCTCCCCAGGACCCTGGGAACCTTCCTAGTCCCCCTCAAAATACCACCCTAATGAATAAGGCTCCAATGGTTACCAAACACCTTTATCGAGTTTTAAATCCCAGAGACACATTGACCCCTGGGACGGAGGCTACCTTGGAGAAGGAAGCAGCAAGCTACCATTCAGAAGATGCGCCACCTCTCAGGACCCTGCCACAGCCTATAGGACTTACACATCTACCTACCTCCTATATCCCTCCTGCCTTTTGTGCTCCAGCCTTTCAGGAGCAAAATGCAACCCAGATTTTTTCCCCACTTCCCTTGCCTAGCCTGGCTCCCTTCTGAGAGTCTCTCCAACATAGACGGGAACAGATCAAACTTTTAAAAGAATTAAGATCCCTAGACTCTGAGCTCTGTTCATTAGCCTTAGGCACGGAGTCAATGCAAACTGGCCCACGGCGGTCTAATACAAAGGCTAAGCCACTCCATCAGCCTGTTCTCGCCTTCCCAGTCACCCGCAGTCAGATAGATAAGCCTGCCCAGGCTGAGGTCAAAGACTTAGACGAGGATCAAGAGGAGGAAGTGGGGGAAATGGATCAAGGAGATCAGGACTCAGAGGATGAGGAGTTCACCCCTAGGCAGGAAGGAACCCAGAGTGTCTACAAAAAAATTAAGCCTGCGTTTTCTTGAAAAACATAAAAAGACTTGTGCTCACAATGGCCCCACTGTGCCCTACAAGTTGACTTTATTAGAAAGCCACAGCGCACAATGGCTTACTCCCAATGATTGGAAATTTTTAGACCGAGCTACCCTCAGTGCCGGAGATTTCCTGTTATGGAATGCAGATTTCGAGGAGCACTGTCAGGAAACTGCTCAAAAAAAATTAACTAAGGCCTCCTCTAAATCCTGAACTTATGTTAAGCTAGTGGGCTATGCACCATTTGACACTAAAACTAAATAGGCACGTTTCCCTGCTGGAATTTTGGCGCAGATTCAGATGGCTTGCTTACATGCTTGGAGATGCCTCCCTCAAACTGGCTCGGCTACCACTTCTTTGGCAAAAATTTGACAAGGACCCAACGACCCTTATAGAAACCTTGTTCCCCGGCTTAACCTAGCTGCAGAATGCTTGCTTGGACCAAGCGAAAGCAAAAGAACTTTTGTAAAACATCTTGCCTTTGAAAACGCCAACCTGTCATGTCAGGATGTTCTTCGACCACATAAGGAAAAAGGGAAACTTTCGGACTTTATTAGACTCTGTGCAGGGGTGGGTGCAGCCCATGCCATGGGTCTCGCCCTACATGCCCCCTTTATCAAGGCCTTTCACAATCCTGGCTCATGTACTTGCTTTACTTGTAAACAACCTGGCCATTTTGCACGCAAGTGTCTGAAAGACAAACAAAGCGTAGGAATATCGTCTCCTCAAACTGGGGCTAAACCGCCCCCAGCTACCCTTTGTTCTAGATGTGGTAAATGTCATCACTGGGCCAGTAAGTGTAGATCTAAGACAAATGGCCTCAGACAGCCTATTTATTCCTGCTTCTCAGGAAAACCCTGCGGGGCCAGCCCCTGGCCACGACCTCCCCCAGGACAAAACCAGGGGCAATAAGGTTTATTCCCTTCCAAA
This sequence comes from Callospermophilus lateralis, assembly GCF_048772815.1. Classification (NCBI taxonomy): domain Eukaryota; kingdom Metazoa; phylum Chordata; class Mammalia; order Rodentia; family Sciuridae; genus Callospermophilus; species Callospermophilus lateralis. The sequence continues at coordinate 181,072 of NW_027512677.1, read as the reverse complement.
CTCCAAACCTACCACAAAATTCTTCCCCACAATTGCCTCCCTCCAACTAGCCACCCCAGGCAGCGCAGGATTGGACCTCTGTCCCACCACCGATACAATATTAGACTCAATGCAAGGGCACCAGATAATACCCACTAGAATTATGGGTCCCCCTTCATCTCATACGAGTGCCCTTATTCTTGGAAGAGTCTCTGCTACCTTAAATGGTGTTCAGGTCTTCCCTGGCATTAATGATAATGATTTCACTGGAGAAATAAAAATACTAGCAACAGCTATTAATGGAGTTGCGGCCATCCCAGCAGGAACAAGACTTGCACAATTAATATTCCTTCCCTTGGATTCAGGAGGCACTTCCACCGCCCAAACATAAAATGGGGGACAGCCTCCCTCGGCTCCTCTGATGTATATTGGGTTCAGCCCATTTCTCACAATAGACCCACCCTTACCTTACTTATTGAAAAAAAGGAATTCCAAGGAATTCTAGATACTGGAGCTGATGCCACAATTATTTCTCACAAATACTGGCCATCAGGTTGGCCCATCACCCCATCCTTGAATGACCTAAAAGGGTTAAGAGTCAAAAAATCCCCATGTCAGTTCTAGGGCTCTTGGCTTTACTGATAAAGAGGGTAATAAGGTGACTGTCACTCCTTTCATTGTTCCTGACCTCCCTGTTAACCTATGGGGCCGAGATATTTTGAGTCAAATGGAAGTCATTCTTGCCAGTCCCAATTCCATGATGACTCATCAAATGCTTCGTATAAATTTTGTCCCTGGTACAGGCCTTGTGAGACTGAGACAAGGACTGGTGGGGACTATAAAACCCATAAAAAAACAAATACATATGGACTTGGGTATTCTGATTTTTAGTGTCGGTTCCTGACCCTCCTGTACCCCATGCAGATAAAATTATTTGGGAGACTCAGACTCTTGTGTGGGTGGATCAGTGGCCCCTTACCCCCCCAAAAAATTGGAGGCTGCCTCCATGTTAGTGCAGGAACAGCTGGCAGCCTGCCATGTAGAGCCCTCAAAGTCACCATGGATTACTCCTATATTTGTTATCAAGAAAAAATCAGACAAGCGGCATCTTTTACAATATTTGTGTGCCAGTAATAAAGTTATGTGCCTGATGGGAGCACTACTGTCTCGAATTCCCACACCAATGGCTATTCCCAAAACTACTGTAAAATGGTTATTGACTTAAAAGTTTGCTTTTTTACCATTCCTTTACATCCTGAGGATAGACCCTATTTTGCCTTTAGTCTCCCTTGCATTAATTTCCACGGCCCTATGCAGAGATTTCAATGGAAGGTTCTTCCCCAAGGTATGGCCAACAGCCCTAGTCTTTGCTAAATATAAGTTGTTCAAGCAGTAGACCCTGTGAGAGAGTGATGACCACAATTTTATGTTTTACATAATATGGATGAATTTTTAATTGCTGCACCTAATTACCATGACCTTAATAATTGTTACTTGGACCTTTAGAAAACCCTCACTACCTTGAGACTACGGATAGCTCCTGATAAGGTTTAAACACAGGACCCTTATACCTATTTGGGCCTTAAACTTCAAGATAATCAGATCCAAATTCATAAAATACAACTGCGTGTGAACCATCTTCACACCCTTAATGATTCTCAAAAATTACTGGGAGATATTCAATGGCTAAGAACATATTTATAATTATCCACTTGTGTACTTTTGCCCCTTAATGATATTTTGAGAGGTGATTCCTACCCTTCCTCCCCTCAAAAGCTTACTCCCGAGGCATGACAGGCATTAAACCAAGTCACAGAGGCCATTGCCAAACAGTTTGTTACACAAATTTCTTATAACCTTCCTCTGGTTCTGGTTCTTTTACACACTCCTCATATACCCTCAGGAAAATTTTGGCAGTGATATCCATATTTTAAAAATAAAGGCTTCCCCTTGCTTTGGGTCCATTTATCCACCACATCCTCCAAGTTTATTACCGTTTATCTTGCTCAGGTAGCTTCTATTATTATTAAAGGTCGTTTGCTTTCTCGACAACATTTTGGCAAAGACCCTGATAATATTTTAATTCCATATACTAATGACCAAACCCAATTTTTACTACAGAGAGGGGATGAATGGGGTATTGCCCAATCAGGCCATTTGGGAACAATTGATAACCACGTCCCCAATGACACCCTTTTACATTTTGTCCAGATACATCCATTTATTTTTCCCAAAATTACTCAAAAGGCTCCCAGTTCCAAGCCCTTACTGTCTTTACAGACGGTTCCAGTAATGGCTGTGCGGTCTTTGTTGTCAATAACCAGCCTACAACCTTTGATACTGTCTATCATTCAGCACAGTTTGTGAAATTGTTTGCCATAACACAAGTTTTTATAACATTTTGTGATAATCCTGTTAATATTCATACAGACAGTGCCTACATTGCTCATTCTGTGCCCCTGCTGGAGATTTCACCCGCCATTAAAGCTTCTTCCAATGCGGCCTTTCTGTTTCACCAGCTTCAGCAGCTAATTCAGGCCAGACAACACCCATTTTTCTTAGGACACATCAGGGCACACTCTGATCTTTCCGACCCTCTAACACAGGTAATGCTCAAGCTGATGCAGCAACTCCTACCATCTTTCAAATTTTTGGTGGCTCCATTCAATAGGCCACGGAGCTAAACAATCTTCACCAACTAAATTCCCAGAGCCTTCGATTACTTTGTAAAATTACCAGGCAACAGAAACGAGAAATAGTAAAAGAATGCCCTGCTTGCGCTCTCTCCCTCCCCATTCAACACTTGGGAGTTAACCCCCGAGGATTACTGCCAAATCAGGTTTGGCAAATGGATGTTACTCATTTTCCTGAATTTGGAAAAACCAAATATATACACGTTTCTATCGATAACTTCAGCAGCTTTATTTTTGCATCACCACATTCTGGAGAGGCTACCAAAGATGTCCTTTCTCATCTTGTTTCAGCCTTTTCCATAATGGGTAAACCAATACATATTAAAACAGATAATTGTCCTCCATATACCAGTGCCAAGTTTAAACAGTTTTGTGCTACCTTGCAATTTTGTCATCCTACTTGAATTCAATACAAACCTCAGGGCCAAGGCATTGTGGAATGTTCCACCTTACCTTAAAGACTTGGCTATCCCGCCTTAAGGCTTCCGCCCTTGTATTTACCACTCACAGGCATTGCCTTAACCATGCATTATTTGCCCTTTCTTTTCTTACCCTAGACAGTGAAGGCCTTTCGGCTGCAGACACACACTGGCATCCCTTTTCCAATTCTGATCAGCCACCTGTTATGTGGCAAAATCCCCTTACAAATAAATGGAAATGCCCACATCCTGTCCTCATCTGGGAATGTGGCTCAGCTTGTGTTTTGGACCAAGAGCTAGCAGCCCCAAGATGGTTACCAGAATGCCTGGTTAAACAGGTTAATGACTTACCTCAAACCGGGGACGGAGGCCCTCTCCCTGAGTACAAATTTTCCCCTTTTTCGGATCCATCCAACAATCTGTGTGAGGATCCTGCTTAAGGCACTTGTGCTGAACAGGTTTGTGCACGGAGGCCTGGGCCCTCCACCTTCCAACATCATGGAGTACCGTCCCCCCCCTCCCCCCGTGAAGGCAAGGGAGGATCTTGGACTCAGGCTCCCACTAGTTGGAACCAGACTGCTGACTGCATGACTAAGGTGGCTTACCTCCGTTCCGAGGTTGACCATAAATTCAGAGGAGTTCATCAGCCTAAATGGGTATGTGTTAACAAGCCAAAGATTATTCCCCCTAGTACAAGTAAAGCTCTCCAAAATTGTTCTGCAACCCGTACGCATACCCAGGCGATGCATGTCTCTTGTTTTGTGTCGGCCTCAATTTGTGTTAACAAGCAGGGAGAATGATTTTTTGAAGCCTCCCTAACTAAAACTCATGAAGCAGGGTGGACCACTATTCATTATACCCCCGTTCTCTTTGACCAGGGAGGAGAAGGCAAATACACCAAGCTACAGTCAGCTGGGTGCCAAGGCACTGTCGGAAAAACTTCCTACTGGCCCATTAAGGACCCTACAGGGGTCTCTGATGGTAGAGGACCCACTGATGCAGTCAAGCATCCTCAGATAATCAAACTTTTGAAACCCCAAATCCCTGAGCTCACATATCATCCCTTAATGTAGCCGAAATCCCAGTTCCCAGGTTTAGATACCAATACATTAGATATTTTGCAAACTACCTTCTCCTTCCTTAATAATTCCAACCCCACCCTTGCTGGTAATTGCTGGCTCTGCATGACAACAGGGGCAAGCATGCCTATGGCAGTTCCTATTAATTCTACTATGGACAATGATAATACATGCCAACCCGGATTTCCCTTTAAAGTACAGCCTATAGGCACTTTTACATTATGTCTTTTAGGCGTGATGCAGAATAATACCTATGATATGGATTTTGGAATTGCTTCCTTTGGAAATTGCTCAACAGAACAAAATTATTCCTCACCCATCCCATCTCTTTGTCCCCCCAATGGCACAGTTGTTATGTGTGGAGGAAATGTGGCCTTCCCCAGGCTTCCAGCGAATTGGAACAGTGGCTGTGTTCTTGCCTTATTACTCCCTGATATAACTATTGTCCCAGGAGACGAACCTCTAGCCTAGACACCTTAGTCAAAAGACAGAGGCGGGCGATACAGGCCTTATCACTTATTGCCAGCCTTGGAATAACAGCTGCTGTGGGCACAGGTACACTGGCTTAGGCACGGCAATACACCCTTACCATCGCCTGTCTCAACAACTTAAAATGATGTACAAACTCTATCAGAAACCATTAAAGATTTGTAGGACCAAATAGACTTCCTGGCAAAAGTGTTCCTTCAAAACAGACGAGGCTTAGATTTGCTGACTGCTAACCAGGGAGATATTTGATTGGCCTTAGGGGAACGATGCTGCTTTTATGCCAATAAATCAGTCATAGTATGCACTAAATTTAAGCAGCTTCAAGAAGATCTAGAAAAGAGATGAAGGGAACTATTTGAAAATCCCCTCTGGACAAAGCTTAATGGATTTCTACCCTACCTTCTTCCCCTATTAGGCCCTTTGTTGGGTTTACGTTTAATGGTGACCATAGGACCCTGCATTATAAACAGTGTGGTACAATTTATTAAAGAACACATTAATATTATGGCCTCTAAGCCCCTACAAATCCACTATCATCATCTGGAGATGGAAGACCACGCTGTCAACTTTTAAAAGGATGTTCTACCCTTCTGACAGGCTTATTTCTTAAGTTTACATCCCCACAAATCTCTCTTTCTTACATAAAACTATAAGTAACAGCTCTGACAAACCATCTTCTGCCCTTGCCATAAGGGTTCGTCTACATGGGCCCTTCGGCTTGGGGGAAGACGCACCCATGGAGTGAGGACGTTAGGCCACAATATCGGAGGGTGCAGGAAGGATTGCAAAAGGATGGATCCACGGATCCCCAAACACAAGACCTGTGAGTGACATGCTCTGGTGCATGGCGGTTGGCATGCTTCCGCTTCAAGGCCATCTCCTCCAAAAACATGCCAAGGCCACCACGAAATCTGCTAGTAAAGATGCTCGCTCGGATCAGGAGATATTCTAAGGCCTCCTAGAGAAACAGAGCCTCTAACCCCCCCCCTAAAAACATGGCCGGTAAGGTAGGTCAAATATTTTATATAAGAAAGGGGGAGATGTCAGGGGCTAAAAGGAAGTTCTCCTTCAAAAAATAGCCTGACACTTACAAGAAACAGCCCCCTGGGAGACATCCTGCCTGGGAGATATCCCACAACCATCTATCTCCCTGAGACATCCTGTCGCCATCTGTCTTCCTGAAATATCCTGAGGTTATCTAACCCTGTGAAGACATCCAGCAACTGCCGATAAGAGAGCTTTCCCATCAGCAGCATATAAACACCCTGTGAGAACAATAAAAGTTTGCAGCTTGATCAGAACTCCTGTCTGGGTGTCTTCTGTCCTGTCTTTTGTCCCTTCATTCCTTCCCAACTATGTTCGATGCACGTTGATGTGTCCTGCCAGCCGGGACACCTGGCACTAACCCATACCCTACTAGAATATGACTACTAATCCTAATATGATGGAGAAAAATAACCCAAATAGAATAGAAATACAAGCAGTTCAGAGGAGGCATGGTGTATAGTTGGAGTTGCCTTTTGCATGATCTAGGGTAGGTGTTATAAATCTAGCTAATTTTTAAATGAAATAGTTCTCCATGTGTTTTTAAAGTTAAAAAATATGTGAATACCTGTCTCCCTTTCTCTGTAGCCTACTTGCCACATGTATTTTATATGCACATATAGAATCCTACGTGGTATCACACGTATATTCTTGTGAGGTGGCTGACTTAGCAGATTCAAATTGTGAGAAGAGATCACTTCTCCTAAACGCTGTTGGAACTGAAAATTCAACCTATGGGGGAGCCTCCTAGTAAAAAAAAAACATTATACATAAATCCATGCTAAGTAAAATTAATATTTTTGCATCAGTGGATGATATATATTTCATGAAGAATTTCGATTGGCATATATATTGCTACTTTTCATTGTCTGTGTTTGTGTTTTGTGTATATATATATATTCCACTTGGGGGCCTTCAGGGTTAAAAGTTATTTTGGCCCGGAGCTTGGTGAGCAGAACTCTGCCCATCAATGGGGCCGGGCATTCTGGGATTACTTGGAAGGAGTGATGGATTTTTCCTTTCCCCTGGTCCCAGGTCCTCTTAGTTGTCCAAGCCCGATATTTACTGCAATTAGCCCCTTGAATTAGAGACCTTTTATTTGATAGAGGGCAAAATGGAGCCTTAATGGCTGAGTATATTGCCCCTGTATCCACTTCAATGTTTACTGGGGTGCCCTCCACTTCAAAAGTTAACCTGAGCTCGGGGAGGGGATCTGATCCCCAACTTTCTTAGTCATCCTGCAGAGTCAGGATGGCTGGCTGGCGTGGCTGTCTCTTTCTAGGGCTCTCTTTGGCCCAGTGTCCTTTTTCTTTACAATAGGCACATTGATCTGAGGCCAGGGGTGGCCTCTAGTTTGGGCCCAGGTATCCCTTCCTGTCTCCATGTTTCTTATTTCTGGCCTATTTGTTGTTGTGACCAGGACCTGAGTCAATTCCTTAGTCTGTCTTTTGTTTCTTTTATCCACCCTTTGCTTCCTTATCTTCCTCAGTTTCTCTCGTATAGTATACGTTTTTGGCTTCTCTGACTAAATCTCTCAAAGTCATATCTTGTAATCCATCTAAGTGTTGTAACTTTCTTTAAATATCCATGGCAGCTTGCCCAATAAAGGCCATCATGACAGATGCCTTTTGAGCCTCTGCCTGAGTATCAAAAGGAGTATATCTCCTATATGCCTCCATAATTCTCTCTAGAAACATAGAGGGAGATACATCAGGCCCTTGAATAAACTCTATTACCTTGGCCAAATTAGTTGGTCGCCTAGCAGCCACTAAGATACCCGCTATTAGAGCCCGGAGATAAGTGGACAGATGCTCCCTACCTTCAAAGGTGTTGGGGTCCCAGTTTTGTCGATTCTAGGGAAAGCCGGGTTGAATATGTTGGGAAGTGGTGTCAGTCAACCATCTGGTCCGAGGATATTTTTTTCTAGCTTCCAAGAGGATTCTCTTTTGTTCCTCTGTCATGAAGAGAGTCCCTAGGTGTTGTTGGCAGTCATTCCAAGTAGGCTGGTGTGAAAACATCTATGAATCAACCACACCTGAGACACGAGTGGGGTCCTCTTAAAAGGGGGGATTGTTATTTTTCCAGTTATATAGGTCTGAAGAGGAGAAAGGCCAATACTGGTAGGCTTGCAATTTTTCCCCATGGCCATCATCAATCATTGGCACATAGGGACGGAGGGGGAGCATCATGGGAGTTCCAGGGTTTTCAATCTTTCATTGATGGTGAGTTCCTTTAGCCGGGCCAGGTTCCTCCAGGGGAGGAGGGGCTGTGTCTGCCGCGGGGGAGTTTTCTGGAGGGTGCTGGGCTGGCTTAGCTTCCTCCAATGGCGGAGAGGCTGAGTCAGCAGCAGGGGAATCACTTAGAGGGTGTTGGGGGTTGGGAGACCAGGGCAAGGGATAAGGAGAGGGATGAGAGTGCAGTAGAGTTAAATCTTGTGACTTAGGCAGAAAAGAGGGTGGAGGAGGAGGAGGAGCAGAGGGTTTGAGAGATCGTGGGGGAAGGATTAGGAGCGGGGGCAGGGGCAAAGAAAGGCTTCACCCATGGAGGAGATTTGCAGAGGTAATGCCGGGTTAAGATATATGGCTTTTGATCTGGATGGCTAAGTGGCCCTTCCTGAAAGACAATATCTCTGACTTTTTAAATTAGTGAGAAGTAGAAAAATCCTTCTAAGGGCCATCCGAATCCAAAGGTGGGCCACTCTGAGGCACAGAGAGTCTGCCAGGTCCAGCGGTTTACTGAAAAAGAAAGATTCTGAGCCCTTAAGCCGAATTTGGTCCAGTGATCAAGGGTCAGGGACAGAGGCATTGAAGTGCTCTTTTCCATAATGAAAAATGCACAAACAGTAAAAGCAATGACACATGACACAGACAAGACAAGACAATAAAGACAGGAAATGGACGTCCAACACTGAGACGAGGACTGAGTAGCCGGCAATACCTGATGGGCTGGCAATACCGAATCTGAAACAAAATATCACTGAGTTGAGGATACTATTGTTCCTTGATTTTCAGAGTCCTCTGGGGTGTCCCTCAGGGTGGTGGCCTGTGGCTCTGTGACACATCTGTCAGCCACCGTGAGAGAGAGCTCACACTCTTCATTGACAGCCATTTTGCCAAGCTCTAACCTGAAACCTGACACCAGAAAGAGGCGCCTTACAAATCCCTTGAGGAGCCAGTTGGGGTCTCTCGTCCGCTGCTGCCAGAACTCGGTGGAACCTCCATATGTAAAGGTCGGATGAGTGTCAGGCGAAGAGACCTCTAAGAAACTGTCTCATGCAAAAGCAAAGGGTTTATTGGTGGCCAGCATGCTGGGGCTCAGAGCTCACTTCAATAGAGCAGAGAGTCCTGAGAACAGCTTAAACAGGGCTTATATACTTTCCTTGGGGAGGGCAGGGAAGGAAGTTAAGTATACAGAAAAACATGAAGAGACAACTACCTATTTTACTAACTTTTCACTAACGACTATACTTTGCCAGATTTCCTAATGTATCTATTGATATCTATTTTCCTACATATTTTTCCCAGTTCATCATTGTGGCTGACTCTTCACATGTGCTGACATTTACATTTACTCTATACCCGAAAAGCTATAGCTAAAGAACATTTGGTGCAAATTCTATACTCACTCTCCTTTCTAAACTACCGACTATCTTCTTAATCTTACCGACTATCACTTTTTGACTGGAAGTTATCTTTGACAATCAATCATCCAAGGCACAAGGTCCAATGCAATTGTATATCGATGTACCTGAGACATCTGTGCAGAAAATAAATCAAAGCTAAGTATCACAATCAAGGTCCTAATACACTTCTGGGTTTTAAATCTTACATAGATTTCTGTTTTCATACTTATATTTTACCTATATATTCTTGTAATTATCGCAGGTCATCAATACCATTATTCATCCAGCTGAATGATTCCTAACCCAAATCAAACCTGTTATTAACCCTAACCATACACTGTTGCCTCAATCTAACTTTACAGAAGAGCAGGGACAGAGATGGTCTTACAATACAAAAATGTAGGATTTCTTCCAACTACTGAGAAACTCAAAGGTCCATGCAAAAATGATCCCTGCAGAAGTTGTAGGCAGCTATGTAGGAACTGAGAGAGCAAAAGTCATCTTTCATTGTAAAAAACTTGGTCAGGATGAAGGAATGTGTCTGAATCAGCCTCTGTCTTCTTAATTTAGAGAAGAAGGACCCAACCAGGCCTGTGTTGAGAGCTCTTCCTGGGTGCCTATGGTTGATATACCATTCTAAGTTGTGAAAGTGTCACAGGAAGTAGGGGCAGCCTCCATTTCATGGGACTCTTTGAAGCAACTGTTAGGACAACATGGTTGCCAAGGCAGTGACCTTATTCACTTTCTGAAGGAAGTGACCTCACCTCACAACCTTGGTGACAGAACTCTCTGAACTTGGGATCCAGGAAGCCAGTCACCAAAATCCAGTCCCAGTCCCACTCCCAGGGGTCTCACTTGCTTGGATTTACCAAGGACAGATTTAGTCTTTCTTGGTACCTACTGATGTGAGGATGGCCAAATGCCAGAAAGCTCTGAAAAGTCACCTTTACTGAGAAAGCAGGTATTGGATCACCGCTGGCTCCTCAGTAGTTCAAAATGTTGACCAAAGAGACCAGATCTGAGACAGGACAGGCCATTTTGTGGGAATAAAATATGGTCCACAATTAGAGAAACTCTGGATAGTCACAGACCTACTTCGGGGAAGGAGGTGCCTTTGTGGGTGTGGGTGTGAGTTTGTGGATTTGTTTCATGTTCTCAGAATAGGTAGGAAAGTCGGTATGTTTGGTTTGGTGTAGACTGTTTCGAGTAAGTTGTTTGACAAGGCGAGTGTTTCTATGTCTGTGTATCCCACGGTGTCCATGGTTGTAGACATTAGAAAAGAGAATGCATCAATTGATATGTCCTGTCTAGTTGAAAGCTTCCCAGCATTCATCCTGCCCAATTTATGAATGGATTTCAGCTTGCCTTATCGATGGGCAACACTTGCTATCTTTCAAAGTTTCTGCTTTCTTCCTGAATTCTGGCCACTCTCCAGAATAGGCTCATGGTTTTGTGTCCAATATATGTACCACTTCCAAGCCCTGTGACATCGCCATGTACTGGATAGCTGAAGGGAATGGCGAGCATCTCAGAAAACTCAGGTATATGTGTGATCAGGAGAGTCTCAGTGGAGAAACCCTGCTTTGGGCCTTTTAATTACCAATTGTTCTGCTGCCCTGAATGTCTGAAAGGTCTTTGCCTCAGGCCACCCCTTTTTGAAGCCTGAAAAAAAACTGTTTTCACATGGAAATGAATGGGCATCACCTGAGGCTTTTTGCTTAATTCCTTTGGAAAGGATGTGTCTGAATCAGCCTTTTGGCCCTGTGTGAGGCTTAGGCTTAGATTCTCAGCACCTGATGGATCTAAAGAACGATCCCATGTGTGCATACAAAACCAAAATAGCCAAAAGAGCAGTCATTCTGGATGAAGTCTCTCCCCTTCCTTTGTGAGGTTCTAGACCTACATCAAGTTAGAATAGGAATGCATTGGGTCAAATAATTTCTTCAAAGCCCTGCAGAGGCTAGCCCGTAGGAGCTTGGGTTTCCTCATGTCTCCAATTCAGACAAAGAATCTAAACCCCACAGTCAGTAGTCCTCAAATTGGAGAAGCAGAGAAGTATTAACAGCAGGCCTATGTGATCACACCAGGTTCACAGGAAGGGTGTCCAAGCCACCCTGTTTTTAGGCACATTAGGGGCAAGGGAGATTATTTTGGAGACTGTCTTGGTCTGCACCCCTCATAGAAACATTCAACCAGAGGTTATGAAGAGTGTTTATATGAAAGATCATGAGGGCCATGTGGGAGTGTGTTGGTTTTAATTGTGGTCATTTGTGTGGTGGTTGGAAGAGATGACTGGGTCCACCTTGACATGAACTCTGGTGTGATTCCCCTAAGAGACTGAGTTCTGGAACTGACCTCAGAGATGTATTGCCATGAATTGTGTTGGGATGTTATGAGTTCACGCATGAGAGTCGTCCTTGGAAACTGAGATGTATGCCCAGGTTGTATTTCCACAAAGCACTGGGAATCACAGCCAAGATATCACATGATTTTATTCTGAAAGACTTGGCAGCCATAGTTGAGAGTCAAAACACACATGGACCTCACATTGTAGACCTCAATGGGCCTGGATTCACGTGACCATTTAGCCAATCTTTGGGAAGCCTTGCCTGTGAGAATTCTCCATAGCTTTCATTGACATGAGCTTCCTCAAAATTTAATGGTTCTGGATTGATTTGAAACGTACAGTGCCTCCAACTTCATCTTTCAAAAATGGCTAGATAAATACCAAGAAATTTTTGAAATTCCCATGACCAGGTGGCACTGGAGAACCTTTGGATGTCCTGTTGCTGATCATGAGTATACCAGACAGTGCCTTGATTGACTGAGTTTCATGAAAATGGTGTAGAACAGAGATGCCAATAAATTGGAGCCTGCTGAGTACTTGGCCTAGAGCAGTAGTGGGCAGGTGTGTGATAAAACATTTGTGGTGGGGCCATGTGGATCTGCCATTAGCTTCCAAATGTCTTGTGACTGACATGGTGCAGCAAGCAGTCCCTTCTATGTAAAGGCATCTTGTAATATTGAGAAGTTTCAGGGAAAGTTTCAGAATTATATTGCTATGGTCAATGGGGAAAGCTATGTGGGATAGAAGCATGGTTGGTGCATTGTCCTGCAGAAACTGACCCACCACACGTGACAGAACTCCCTCCAGCACTGTGTCCCAGTTGACCTCTTTGTATTTTGTGAAGCAAATACCAAACTCCCAGAGAAGCCGCAAGAAACACCATGAAAACTTTGGGATCACAAAATGGCTTCACAGTCCACACGGGGAGACACTTAGACCCCAGGGGCCACAGTTTAGCTACAAACAGCAAATTCAGCACTGCTGCTCATGTTCAGTGGAAAATAATAAACCATGTCCTCCAGATCACATAGATGCAGACCCACCTTTATTGGTCTCACTAGAAACGAAGCTAAAGCACTTGACAACAACATATGTTTCAAGTGCCCAACCTCAGAGGCAGTTCCACAAGAAGTCTTTAGGCCAGAAGAGCTCCAGTTTGTGGAGTGTTTACCCTGTCCCTTACTTTTGGAAACTCCTTAGCATACTCTATTTCAAATATGTATTCACAGATTTTCTAACTCTTCTCCTCTAATTTTGTCTTACTTGGGGACTAGGTAATGTCAAGCCATTGTTCTGGATGACAGTGGGAACAATTTTTTGTAGCACATATTTGTATACACATTGGATTCATTTTATAATTTTCCAGTCAAAATAGTGAATCCCTCACACTAACCCCTATGCTACTAAACTCTGACTAGAATAATAACCCAAACAGAATTGAAATACAAGCAGTTCAGAGGAGGCATCGTGTATAGTTGGACTTGCCTTTTGCATTATATAGGGTAGGAGTTATGAATCTAGTCAATTATTTGGTTGAAAGAATTCTCCATGTTTTTTTAAAGTTAACAAATATGTGAATTCCTGTCTCCCTTTCTCTGTAGCCTATTTAGCACATGTAGTTTTATATGCACATATTTATTCATACCTGGTATCACACGTATATTTTTGGTGAGGTGGCTGACTTGGCATATAGAAATTGTGAGAAGATATCACTCCTTCTAAAAGCTGTTGGAACTGAGAATTCAACCTATGGGTGATCCTCCTATTTAAATAGCATTATACATAAATCCATGTTCAGTAAAATAAATATTTTTGAATCTGTGGATGATATGTATTTCATGATGAATTTCGATTGGCATATATAATGCTACTTTTTAATGTCTCTCTGTGTGTGTCTGTATATATATATATATATATATATATATATATATATATATATATATATATATATATCCTCCAGATTTTTCAAAATATGAAATATATGTGTCTTATTATGCACTCCCAAATTTCATTCATATTCATGTATGTGGATTTATAATCTACTTTTCAAAAGATTATTCTCAGAAATATTCATCCACCTGAAATAACATTTTGGTTTACTAGTACTGAAAACTATCTTCAGTAAATGGTGCATAGAAATCCTAATATTTTGACATTGCAAGATGGCCATGAATAGAGTGCATCACACCCTTTGTACTGCGCAACTTCACATGTGAATAAGGAGTTAGAATGACGAAAAAGTATCTTGTTAGGATCTTACAGAAAAATGGGTGTGCCTGGAACCTAGAAGAATGATTTCCACCACCGAGGTCCTGTAATTGAGTCTCAAACAAGAGCCAACTATGCGACCGAAGATCTGGGGTGGCTGATCCGTGCGGCCCATGCCGTGGCTACAGACGGCGGGCCTCCACCGTGAAGCGACCAGCATGCAGGGAGAAACGTTGCTGCGGATTCTGTGGAATCCGGCTGGCTCACCCACCACTGAGCCTGGGGCTGAGTTCGGGATTTCAGATGGGGAAGAAAGTGTTACAGTTCTATCCCCCACAACCGAAACTCCACCGAGGAAACCAACGGCCACCATCTTGGAGAGCTGAAGTATCCACCACCACTCTCCGACAGATTGCAACAACAAAACAGGTGTGTGTTACTCAGCTTATCTCCCATACAGCAGGAAATTCGCAAAAATTCTCTCTTAGGCTTTCCGGGGGAGGGATTACCAGAGAAAGCCTTCATAAAGACGGGGGGAAAACTAGTGGCACCTGACCTTCAACTTCCCCTCCCATCACCGGTGAAAACAAAATTTTTCTAGCCAGCGCAATGGGTGGGGCAAGCGGAAAAAATCAAAACAATAGAGTGCCAGTGTTCCCAATAGACACCCTCCACAACCAAGGAACGGCAGGCAAAGAGTACAGTTTGAGCTGCCAAGAGGCATCACTCAGGGGAAATCTGGTGTCGCAGGGGAAATCAGGACTCGCAGAGGAAACCAGGGGACCAGAGGACAGACACGCGTGACTAGGAGGCTGGAGAACGCCTGCCCACCAGCAACCAATCACCCGCTGGCTGCCTGCGCAATTGGGCAGCTAGAGATCACCCGCCCGCCGGTGACAGCCCATTCGCTGATTGCACGACTGGATTGCTGGAGACCGCCCACCCGCCAGCGACTGGGAGGTGAAACCAACCAGAGACAGTCCAGTCCCACCCCCCCATTCAAACACCCCGGCAAGGAGCCTGGGGCCTGCCATAGCAGACAGGTGACATCACTGGAGCTCAGCTGTCAGAATTCCTTCCAAGTGGAATCCACTTTTGCAGGCATAGTCTACAAACACAAAAGAGAGACAACAGAGATATATAAAACCAAAACAAATCTATTGAAGAAAGCAGAAACACAGCAATCAAATTGAGCTGAAAAGTAACGTGAACATCATGAAAAAACAAGGGAAAAAAAGGTGTGCAAAAAATGCAGGACAACTAAATTCTAAAGGAGGACCGTGAAGCATCAGAAATAGGGATAGGGAAAAAACTCAAGGCATACCTAACTCAGATGGAAAGGAATATTAGAGAAGACATGAGGCAGCAAGTCCAAGCAATAAAAGTATATTTTGAAAATCAAATAAACAAACAAATTCAAATGGCAAAGAATGAGCTTTACCAGGAGATAGAGACATTAAAAAGAAATATCAAACAGTAATCCTAGAAATGCAGGAAAGTATAAACCAAATTAAAAACTCAAACGAAGAGTATTACAAATAGACTAGATCAAGTAGAAGTTACAACGTCAGATAATGAAGACAAAGTTTATCAACTTGAAAAGAATAGAGTAAACACAGAAAAGATGCTTAAATCCAATGAGCAATCTATTCAAGAGATATGGGATGTCATAAAAAAAACAAATTTGAGAGTCATCGGGATAGAAAAAGGCATAGAGATTCAAACCAAAGGAATGGACAACATATTAAATGAAATAATTCTAGAAAATTTCCCAGAGATGAAAGATGGAATGGATTGCCAAATCCTGGAAGCCTACAGGACCCCAAGCATTCAAAACCATAATAGACCAACTCCAAGACAAATATTTATGAAGATAGCCAGAACAAGGACATACAGAACAAAGAGAGAATATTAAAAGCTACGAGAGAAAGTAGGCAGGTTACATTCAGGGGTAAACCAATTAAGTTAACGACTGATTTTTTTCATCACAAACTTTGAAAGCAAGAAGATCCTGGAACAAAGTATTTCAAACGCTCAAAAATAATGGATTCCAACCAAGAATACTGTATCCAGCAAAATTAAGCTTCAGATTTGACAATGAAATTTAAGTCTTTCACGATAAACAAAAGCTAAAAGAATTCACAGCCAGAACACCAGCAGTGCAAAGCATTTTGAGCAAAATACTACAAGAAGAGGATTTGAAAAGTAATGCCTGAAACTAGCAGCAGGAGGTATCTCAGTAAAGGGAGAGGAAAATAACCAAAAAGTAAAAACTAACCAAAATAAATAAATAAATGAATAAATAAATAAATAAATAAACAAACAAACAAACATGACTGGAAGTAGAAATCATATTTCAATTGTAACCTTAAATGTTAATGGCCTAAACTCACCAATCAAGAGACATAAGCTAGTAACCTTGATCAAAAAAAAAAAATCCAACAATATGCTGCCTTCAGGAGACTCATATGATAGGTAAAGACATACAGAGGCTGAAATTAAAAGTTTGGGAAAAATCATACCACTCACATGACCCTCGGAAGCAAGCAGGAGTGGCCATACTCATATCGAATAAAATCAACTTCAAACCTACGTTAATCAAAAGGGATAAAGAAGGACACTATATACTGTTAAAAGGAACCTTGCACCAACAATGCATAACCATTATCAATTTGTATGCACCAAACAATTGAGCTGCAACACTCATAAAACAAACTCGCCTCAAGTTCAAGAGTCAAATAAACTACAACACAATAATTATGGGTGACTTCAACACACCGCTCTAGCCATTAGACAGATTCTCTAGACAAAAACTGAATAAAGAAACTATAGAATTCAACAGCAAAATCAGTAACCTAGACTTCACCGACATATATAGAATATATCAACCATCAAAAAGTGGATACACGTTCTTCTCAGCAGCACATGGATCCTACTCAAAGATAGACCATATATTATGCCATAGGGCAATTCTTAGTAAATATAAAGTCGTGGAGATAATACCATGCAGAATATCTGATCATAATGGAATGAATCTGGAAATCAATGATAAAAGAAGGAAGGAAAAATCCTACATCACATGGAAAATGAACAACATGCTACTGAATGATCAATGGTTTACAGAAGACATAAAGGAGGAGATAAAAAAATTCATAGAGACAAATGACAATACAGACACAACATACTGGAATCTATGGGACACAATGAAAGCAGTTTTAAGAGGGAAATTCATTTCTTGGAGTTCTTTCCTCAAAAAAAAAAGAAAAATCAGCATATAAATGAACTCACACTACGCCTCAAAAACCTAGAAATGGAAGAGCAAAACAACAGCAAATGTAGTAGAAGACAAGAAATAATTAAAATTAGAGCAGAAATCAACGAAATTGAAACAAAAAAAATTGAAAATATTGATAAAACTAAAAGTTGGTTCTTTGAAAAAATAAATAAGATCTGCAGGCCCTTAGCCATGCTAAGGAAGAGAAGAAAAGAGAGAGCAGGCCCTTAGCCATGCTAAGGAAGAGAAGAAAAGAGAGAACTCAAATTACTAACATACGGGATGAAAAAGGCAATATCACAACAGACACTACAGAAATAAGAAGATAATTAGAAAGTATATGGAAACCCTATGTTCCAATAAAATAGATGATAGTGAAGATATCAATAAATTCTTAAGTCATGCGATCTGCCCAGATTGAGTCAGGAAGACACACACAATTTAAACAGACCAATAACAAAGGAAGAAATAGAAGAAGCCATCAAAATACTACCAACCAAAAAAAGCCATGGACCGAATGGGTATACAGCAGAGATCTACAAAACCTTCAAAAAGGAATTAATACCAATACTTTCCAAGCTATTTCAAGAAATAGAAAAATAAGGAACTCTTCCAAATTCATTCTATGAGGCCAATATCACCCTGATCCCAAAACCAGACAAAGACACTTCAAAGAAAGAAAACTACAGACCAATATCTCTAATAAACTTGGATGCAAAAATTCTCAATAAAATCTTGGTGAATCGAATACAAAAGCATATCAAAAAAATTATGCACCATGATCATGTAGGATTCATCCCTGGGATGCAAGGCTGGTTCATTATACAAAAATCAATAAATGCTATTCACCACATCAATAGACTTAAAGACAACAACCATATGATCTTATCGATAGATTCAGAAAAAACATTCGACAAAGTTCAGCATCCCTTTATGTTGAAAACACTAGAAAAACTAGGGATAACAGGAACTTACCTCAAGATTGTAAAAGCTATATATGCTAAACCTCAGGCTGGCATCATCCTAAATTGAGAAAAGCTGAAGGCATTCCCTCTAAAATCTGGAACAAGAGGGATGCCCTCTATCACCACTTCTATTTAATTCAGTTCTTGAAATACTAGGCATAGCAATTAGACAGACAAAAGAAATTAAAGGCATAAAACTAGGAAAAGAAGAACTTAAATTATCGCTATTTGCAGATGACATGATAATATATTTAACAGACCCAAAAGGGTCTACAGAGGAACTGCTAGAGTTAATAAATAAATTCAGCAAAGTGGCAAGATATACAATCAACACGCATAAATCAAAGGCATTCCTGTATATCAGCAGCAAAACTTCTGAAATGGAAATGAGGAAAACCACTCCATTCAAAATATCCTCAAAGAAAATAAGATAATTGGAAAAACAATTATATAGTTGGGAATCAACCTAACAAAAGAGGTGAAAGATTTATAAATGAAAACTACAGAAACATGAAGAGATAGAAGAAGATCTTAGAATATGGAAAAATATACCCAATTCATGGATAGGCAGAACTAGCATCATCAAAATGGCGATATTACCCAAATTCTCTACAGGTTTAAATTGAAGAAATCAAAATCCCAACGACATTTCTTGTAGAAAAGATAAAGCAATCATGAAATTCATATGGAAAAACAAAAGACCCAGAATAGCAACAGCAATTCTAAGCAGGATGTTTGAATCTGGAGGTATAGCGATACCAGACTTCAAACTGTACTACAAAGCAATAGTAACAAAAACAGCATGGTACTGGTACCAAAACAGGCAGGTGGACCAATGGTACAGAATAGAGGACACAGAAACCATTCCACAAAATTACAACTTTCTTATATTTGATAAAAGGGGCTAAAAACCTGCAATATACGAAGGACAAATGGTGCTAGAAAAATTGGAAATCGATATGCAACAAAATGACACTGAATCCCTTTCTCTCGCCAAGCAAGGAAGTTAACTCAAGATGGATCAAGGAGCTAGAAATCAAATCAGAGACACTGCATCTGATACAAGAAAAAGTTGGCTACGATCTACATACTGTGGGATCGGGCTCCAAATTCCTTAATAGGACACCCATAGCCCAAGAGTTAATAACAAGAATAAATTAATGGGACTTACTTAAACTAAAAGTTTTTTTTTTTTTCTCAGCAAGAGAAACAATAAGAGAGGTAAATAGAGAACCTACATCCTGGGAACAAATTTTTACCCCTCTCACTTCAGATAAATCCCTAATATCCAAAATATACAAAGAACTCAAAAAATTAAAAAGTAAGGTAACAAATAACCCAATCAACAAATGGGCCAAGGACCTGAACAGACACTTCACAGAGGAGGACATACAATCAATCAACAAGTACATGAAAAAATGCTCACAATCTCTAGCAGTCAGAGAAATGCAAATCAAAACCACCCTAGGATACCATCTCACTCCAGTAAGATCGGCAGCCATTAGGAAGTCAAACAACAGTAAGTGTTGGCGAGGATGTGGGGAAAAGGGGACACTTGTACACTGCTGGTGGGACTGCAAATTGGTGCAGCCAATTTGGAAAGCAGTATGGAGATTCCTGGGAAAGCTGGGAATGGATCCACCATTTGACCAAGCTATCACACTTCTTGGACTATTCCCTGAGGATCTTAAAACAGCGTACTATTGGGATACTGCCACATCAATGATCATAGTGGGACAATTCACAACAGCTAGACTGTGGAACCAACTTAGATGCCTTTCAATAGATGAATGGATTAAAAAAAATGTGGAATCTACACACAATGGAGTATTA
Organism: Callospermophilus lateralis; assembly: GCF_048772815.1. Taxonomy (NCBI): domain Eukaryota; kingdom Metazoa; phylum Chordata; class Mammalia; order Rodentia; family Sciuridae; genus Callospermophilus; species Callospermophilus lateralis. The sequence continues at coordinate 161,120 of NW_027512677.1, read as the reverse complement.
CGCAGCACTAAAAAATTACAAAATCATAGAATTTGCAGTGAAATGTATGGCATTAGAGCAGAATATGCTAAGCAAAGCTAGCCAATCCTTAAAAAAACAAATGCCAAATGTCTTCTTTGATATAAAGAGAGCAACTAAGAACAGAAAGGGAGGAAGAGCATGAGGAAAAGATTAACATTATACAAAGACGTGTGGGGGGAGAGAAAGGGAGAGAGAAGAGAAAGCATATGGAAATGGTAGAATACCCTCAATGATACACAAAATTACACATAATAGGTTGTGAGGGGAAATGGGGCGGAAATAATGGAGAGAATTAAACAACAGCACATGAGGTAGAGAGGGAAGATGGGAGGGCAGGGGAGGGGGGATAGTAGGGGATAGGAAAGGTAGAAGAATACAACAGTCACTAATATGCCATTATGTAAAAATGTGAATGTGTAAGCAATGTGTTTCTGCAATTCTTATTTGGGGAAAAAATGGGAGTTCATAAACCAAATGAGAAAAATGTATCAAAGATGATATATCATGAGCTTTGTAATGTTTTGAACAACCAATAAAAATAAATAAATAAATAAAGGTTTAAAATTGAGTGGGAAGAAATCAGCTAAAAAAGGGTTGAGATGCATTTATTTGCTAAGCAGAAACTTTGTTTTGTGTAGTTGTAACTATCACAAATTTATTTTACCAGAAATTTGGCTTTTGAAAATAAACATAAAATGAGATTAAAGGATAATTCACCTACCTTCATGAAAAATTCATAGCATTTCCTATATTTTTCATATTTCATTTTTTTAGTTAATATTTTGTCATGGACCATGTCTAGCCTTAGGCTATTCTTCCAGAATACTACCTCATCTGACAAGTTCGTACAATGTATTGGATTTTTCTTTTCATCTTTTATTTAATTGTTTCTAGCTAATAATGTGTATTTCTTCTTATCTTTATTTGGACATACATACCCAACTATATCTTTGCATTTTATGTTTTACTGCGGAAGAGACTCATCAAAAGCTCTTTGTTATATGTATTAACAATCAAACATTCAGAGAAGGCAATTATTCTTAATTTTGCATGAAAATAACTTTGTACCATTTTTCTTATAAAGATTTAGAATTATTAATAATGTCCCTGCTGTAATAAGTAACTACTTACAAGAAGAATTAAACAATTGACTTTATATCAATTATGAATATGAAAAGTACTAAAATAAATATTTGGCAATTAATACACAATTGATAGAAATTGAAATCACGAGAAAGCCATTTAAATTGTCAGTGCATATGGTCCTTAAATAATAGGTTTTTTAAAAAAATTTTTCTCTAATTCATAAGATATAATATGCCATATTATAGCTTAATGTGATATAAAACCTTAAATTATCACAATGATAATAATAATCCATTGTTCCTTCCTCTACATTCTGTGGCATGCTAGTACTAAAATAAATTGTATTATAACACCAAAAAAAAAAGCCAAATCATAATATTTCTACAGTAACTGACACGAGTTTAACATCAATGCAAGTAGATTAGATTCCTATGGGACATGATGTGCATTTTGACGTTCATTTTTATTCAACACTGGAACATTACTATTTCTTCAGTTTATGCACATCAGAGGATATATAAATATTTCATCCACAATTTAGCAAATTTATACGCATTTGTTTAACTTCAAATCACTTCCTGCTTCAGAACCCATGTATTCCTCCATGTTTCTTGACTGCTCTTTTCATGAGACTTCTTTCCAAACACATTATTTTCGATTTCCTTTATCATATTTGAAGCAAAACACCCGTCATGATAAACCATAACCCTAATATTACCTTTAAATGTATAAGTGGTTGGAAAGAATGATTGTATATCAATATAAGATTTCTTACTTAGTTACAGATATCAATTCAATCCATTATTTAAAGTGGAACCAGTTATATTATTTATTCACAGTATGGTCTATTCATGTATTATCTCTATATTCATAGACACAGGGTACACCTCTTTGTACCCCCAATACTAATTTATACGTCTTCAAAATATTGCTCCCAGAAATGGTGGAACAAATACATGTAACCTGATCTACATATACATTTTATCACAGTAATATTCTGAACAGAAAAAGCAAAGTTCTCACTTATGATTGTACCATACCTAAATGGAAAGTGATCCTGGATTACTAAAAACATCCATGTCCAGGTTGCCTAATGATCTCAAATGAAAATCCTATTGGTGACTACATATTTGTTTCTTCCAAAGATTATATATTCAAACTCAACCCTTTGAATACGTCTAAAGCTGTCACTCACTTTACACTTTGAATGATTTTGTAATGTGTCTATTGATATCTGCTTTCCTACATATTTTCCCCAGTTCATCATTGTGACTGAATCTTCACATGTGCTATCACTAACATTCACTCTCTAACCGAAACCCTATTGCTAAAAAACTTTGGTCCAAATCCTATATTCACTCTTCTTCCTAAACCTACCTACTGTCTTCCTAATCCTATCGACTATCCCTTTTTGACTGGATGTTCTCTTCTACATTCAATCATCCAAGGTACAAGGTCCTATGCCATTGTATATCGATTTATCTGAGACATCTGTGCAGAACGTAATTCAATGCTAAGTATCCCAATCAAGAACCCAATGACCTTCTGGGCTTCAAATCTTACTTAGATTTCTCTTTTCGTTCATATATTTCACCTCTATATTCTTATAAATATCACAGGTTCCTAATACCATTGTTCATCGAGCAGAATGGTTCCTAATCAAAATTGAAAATGTTATTAACACTAACCATACACTGTTCCCTCAATCTAACTTTACAGAAAAGCAATGACAGTGTTGGTCTTACAATACAGGAATGTATGGGATCTTCCACCTGATGAGAACCTCAAAGGTATGTGCAGAAATGATTCCTGGAGAAGATGTAGGCAGCTATGAAGGACCTGAGAGAGCAAAAGTCATCTTCCATGGAAAACAACCTGGTAGGATGAAGTTTGGTGTCTGAATCAGCCTCTGTCTTCTTAATGTAGAGGAGACGGACCAAACCAGGCCTTTTGGAGAGCTGTTCCTGAGAGCCTATGGATTATATCCCATTCTAACTTATGAAAGGGTCACAGGAAGTAGGGGCAGCCTCCATCTAAAGGGACCATAAGAAGCAACTGCTAAAACAAAGTGGTTGCCAAGGCAGTGACCTCATTCAGTTCCTGAAGGAAGTGACCTCACCTCACTTCCTTGGTGTTGGAACTCTCTGAACTTGGGATCCAGGAAGCCAGGCACCCCGAGCCAGTCCCAGTCCCAGTCCTAGTTGTCTCACTTGTTTGGATTTACCAAGGAGAGGGTCAGTCTTTCTTGGTACCTACTGATTTGAAGATGTCCAAATGCCAGAAGAGCTCTGAAGAGGGGCCTTTCCTGAGAAAGAAGGTAGTGGCTCACCACTGGTTCCTGTCAACTTCACAGAGTTGACCAAGGAGACCAGATCTGAGACAAGACAGGCCATTTCGGAGGAACATAGTATGGCCCAGCAGTCAGAGAACACTCCGAATAGTCACAGACCTACTTGGGGGAAGGAGGTGCCTTTGTGGGTGTGGTTGTGGGTTTGTGATTTGGTCTCATGTTCTGAGAATAAGTTTTTTCAGATATCAGCTCCGGAGCCCAGGAATTAATTCTCATTGGGGCTAAGGTTCCCCACCAGTGAGATTTGAAATTGGCGCTGGCTGCAGAGTTAACAAGGGCAGGGACTTTTAACGCCACTGCAGAAAAGAAGAAGGTACGAAGAAGAAGTCCTTAGGTGCCATGTTGGGGTTTTTCTCTGGGGTATGGCTGCCATTTATACTTTTCCTAACATTCCTCCCTTTTTGTTTTCTTAGAAAGTGGGGCATTGTTTGTCATTTCTGGCTGCTGCCTGCTGTGTGGGGGTGCTGTGGGGCCTAGAAAGGGAAGTGGACAAATGCTCGGGGGCCAGGTCTGGGGATATCATGGCAGCCAGAAATAAAAGCCAGTGGTATAGATAGCTACTTCAGTAGGGGTAAAGTCTATGAAAGTTCCCTGATGCCACAAGTTGTCGATGGCATGAAACCAGTCCTGGATGGAGGAGATTGTTGGTATCAGCTACTGGTCCTGTAACAGAGACTCTAGGAAATACTGGAAGCGTTGCCTGGTCATGGCGTCACCAGCACTTGAAGAAGATCAGAGCGAATAAAAACAGAATGAAGATAAAAATTAAAGCAAAGGTCAATTTTTGGCAGAAGTTCCATGTTGGGGGACTGACATAGAAGAGGCCAAGGGCCATGAGGAAGCTTAGAAGGTCATAAAGACTCATGAATCCAGGATGGCAGCTTGAGAGGTTCTCCAAGCTCGTTGCCTCCCACTGTCTGATGTACGTTGCATTCCATCGTGCCTGGTAGTGAGCTTCATCACTGAGTGAACTGTTCTCTTGGAGATGTTAGGGGTTCATCGGTCATCAGAGGATGGTAGTGCCTAAGCAAAAGCTGGTTGAAATTTTGATTAGAAATTTTTTGCAGTTGGGTTTGAAGGAACTTCATTATGCATGGCAAGAGAGCAAAAAAAGGGAGCATCCCAATAAGGGGCCCCAAGATAGGTAGTAAGTACATGGCAAGATAGGATTTGAAGAACCCTGTTATGGGATTGGAGGAGCTAGGTTTGAGCAATTTGGTCAATAATTTCTGCAATTTAACAACATTTTTTTCTATCAGCCCAGATTCATTAACATAAGAGCAACATTCCTCTCTGAGGAATAGGCATGTACCCACTTTTTCTGCAGTGAGAAGATCAATTGCCCTTTGGTTCTGTAAAGCCACTTGTGCCAATGAAGTAACCTGGCGCTGCAAGGAGCCCAGAGACTCAGCAGTGGTATCGAGTGCTTCCTGCAGTTTTTGTTGCAGGTCTTTGAATTCCCATAGAGCATGACCTATAGCTCCACCAGAGAATCCGAGACCCGCCACTGAGGTTGTTAAAGTGAGGCCTACCAGAACCGGCAGAAAGACTGCCCTACGGGTTCAGGAAGGTAGGGCCAACTGTCGGAATTCGGTGGGAGTATACAAAGACAGCTGAGGAACTACAGTAACCAAGAAACAGGTGCCAGAGACATTGATCGTTGAGTTACTTAAAGACCCATTACACCAGAGGAAATGTACAGGTTGCATAAATGCAGGGCTCGATTGGGTGCTTAAGCTCAAGGAACAAATGGGTAAAGGATTCATTATTGGCAGGTGGAAACAGATGAAAGCAAATAAAGTATTGGTGAAATAACTTTCCCACAGTGGGATACGTGTCACATGTAGGGGTTGTCCTTTCTTAGAGAAATTGTAGGTTTTTGCTGAAATATTTCCTGCCGCTAATGGGACTAAGTGAAGCACAGAGAAAGCACTGAGAAGGAGGCACAAAAAGAGGGGTGGAGTTTAATAATCGAAGAGATTGGTGTAACAAATTGAGCCATGTGTCAGGGGGACCTGAGGGGGTTGAAGGGTCTGAATCCTTTGTGGATGAGCTATGGATAAGATCTAAAAGTTTTGATTCTGACTCCTTAATGTGTTCAACTACCTGGATGGTTGCCTTAGGTGGCATAATCAGGGTACGGCCGACTGTCATCCACCCTGTGGGTCTGGCTGAGGTTGTCCGAGCATAGACAGCAAACTCAACATAGTCCCAACGTTTGGCCTTGGGGTCAGGTATATCTAAAGTATACCATCCATTGTTATCAGATAAAGAGACTTTATCCCACTTTAGGTAACTAGAAGTCCACACTTTAGGGTAACAAAGTGAGTGGTAAGAATAGCTACCATGTTCATCATGGAACCTGCATGACCAATAGGGGCACCCATTATATATCTCAGGCCACCAATGACAATAGTCTTTTGTTTGATCAAAAAGGAAGCAAATGAAAAGCCAGTTCCAGCTACCAGGGACGAAGGTCCTTGAAGGTGACAATTTTAGGGAAATAGAGGTGCAGTTGTGGATGAAGCAAGTAGTTGCATCCACTGCACGGACCTTCTACATGCCATGTTCTGAGTATCGTTCCTGAAGAGTGAATAAATACATGGTAGGAGAGGAGGGTAAAGACCAGTCCCGATAGAGCACAGAAAATAAGCAGAGCACAAAAAACAAGCAGTTACAGAAGATTAGGGTGTTGAGAGAGCCCATTGTGACTTTTTTAAGAGGAATTGGGCTGCATGGAACACCGTGTGAGCCGCAACTTAAATGGGTGAGATGAGTGTGGAGAGCAGGAGTTAATGGGAGGTTCAGGAGGTGATTCTTGGAGTTCCTCTGGGTTGGTCCTGTCGTCAGCAGGTGGGGCCTCCTGGTGATATGGCTTCAACCTAGAAATGTGAATCCAGGGAGTTAGATGGTTGTCTGGTAAGGAGAGTTTGGCGGCAGTGGGGGTACAGAGAATGACAGGATAGGGGCCTTCCCATTTTGGGGCAAGAGTCCCTTTCTACTCTGGGGTATTATAATATACTAGACTCCCAGGTGTTAAGGGAGGAGTGTTTGGAGAGGACACTGGGTCCGGATGAAGCCAGTCCTGATATTTCCAGAGTTCCGAGCGGAGATGATACAAAAGAGGCAAAGACAAATCTCGGGTGAGTGGTCCTTGTGAAATGACCAACCCAGGGGGTATAAGAGGTCTTCCATATATTATCTCAAAGGGAGACAGTAAAGATGGTTTTTAGGGAGAGCTCTGATTCGAAGCAAATCCAAGGGAAGGAGTTTGACCCAGTCTAAGTTTAATTCCATTGTCATTTTGGTAAGGACTTCCTTTAGAGTACAATTTACCCTTTCCACTTTCCCTGAAGCTTGTGGATAATATGGACAGTGGAAATGCCACTTGAAGGAGAGGGCTTGAGAGACCTTTTGTGTGATTCTAGAAATAAACTCAGGGCCATTGTCATATTGTAGAGAAGTGGGCATACCAAACCTGGGGATGATGTCTGTCAGTAAGATTAAAGCTACAGTGGAAGCCGTTTTATTGGAAGTGGGAAATGCCTCAATCCAACCAGAGAAAGTGTCCACAAAGACAAGGAGGTATTTAGTGCGCCATACTGTGAGCATGTTGGTGAAGTCTACCTGCCAGTCAGCAGTGGGAATGTGTCCCCGGGCTTGGTGGGAAGGAAAAGGTTTGGGCCTTAAAGGAGTATAAGTGTTGGTCCACTGACAGATCTGACAATTAGAGGCTATATTCTGTAGCATGGCTTTGTCAGAGAGGGTGAGCGAGAAGAAGCTCTGTAAAAAGAGGGTCAAAGACTGAGAATTGGAAAGGAATAGAGTATGAAGGAACTTGAAGAGATCCTTGTTCTTACTGGAAGAAGTAGGGGCTTCAGATGAGCTGTCTAAAGTGGCCATTATATGTCCCCCAGGGGGTCCATCATTGGAAGTGGTAGCAGCCATTTGTTCCGCCTGGTCAGCTTTGGCATTGCCCTCAGTGATAAGAGAGACGTCCTTCTAATTAGACCTACAATGGACAACTCCCACCTGGGTGGGTAAGTGGGAGGCCTTTATCAGATTGGTTATAAGAGCCGAATTAGTGATCACATTACCTTTGGTGGTAAGTAGGCCTCGCTCCTTTCATATTGCAGCATGGGATAAGATATGGAAGACATATTTTGAATCAGTATAAAGGGTTAGGGATTTTCCTTGTGCTAGAAGGCAGGCACGAGTGGCTACTATAAGTTCAGACTGCTGGTTGGTAGTTCCTGAAGGCAGAGCTTTGGCCTCTATAATCTCAGTGGCTGAAACTACAGTGTATCCAAAGTAATGAGTGCAATTCTGCCTAAAGGAACTGCCATCAGTAAACCAGATAAGGTCAGGCTTGGCTAGTAGTCTCTCAGAAATGGAAGAATGACAGGGGAGGAAATCATCTAAGGTTTCCAACCAATTATGAGTTGGTGTGTTAGACGTGGGAGTCATTGAGAGCAGTGAGGCAGGGTTCTGTGCAGAGCAGGGGAGGAAAGTAATGTTAGGGTTTTCCAGAAAGGAAGTGAGGAGTGACAGAACTCTGGATGGAGGAAGGGTTTGAAAGCCCTTATAAGCTAAAAGATCCTTCAAGTGATGTGGGGAGTGGATAGTTAAAGGGGCCCCAAAAGTAAGCTTAGAGGCTTCTTTGTGTAAAATTTGTCCAGCAGTCAGAGCTCTTAAGCAAGGGGCCCACTCACGGATGGTAGGGTCAATTTGCTTGGACAAATATGCCACAGGTGCAAATGTAGGCCCATAGTTTTGACCTAAGACCCCAAGTTCTTGCCTCCCTTTTTCATGGACATATACATGAAATGGTCTTGAAAGATCAGGAAGGTGAAGGGCAAGTGCCTTTAAGACAAGTTGCTGAAGCCTGCGCAAGTGGTAGTTTGGGGAGGAGGCAAGAGATTCACTAGGGGGTCCCTTTGCTAGTTCATACAGGATTTGTATAGAAGAGAATAATTTGGGATCCAGGCCCTAAAATAACCTGCTAGTCCTAGGAATAATAGTATTTTGGCTTTTGTATGGGGCACTGGAAGATCAGAGAGGAGTTGCCTCCTATCCAGTGTTATTTCCTTTTTTCTGGGTGTAAGGCAAAAACCAAGAAAGGTGACAGAAGACTGGGAAACCTGGGCCTTGTGGGGAGACTTCCTATTTCCCTTGTCTGCTAGGAAATTAAGAAGCTGTGCAGTGTGGGATTGAAGGGACTACATAGAAGAAGGTCATCGACATATTGAAGGAGAGTAGAGTCAGGACAGGTCGGGTGAAAGGATGTGAGGTCCTGGGCAAGAACTTGGCCAAAGAGATGGGTGCTATCCCTGAATCCCTGTGGGAGGACAGTCCAGGTAAGCTGATGAGAATGGCGGGTGTGAGAGTCAGTGCAAGTAAAAGCAAAGATATCCTGAGATTCTGAGAACAAGGGAATAGAAAAGAATGCATGTTTCAAATTTAGAACCAAGAAGTGGGTAGTAGTGGCAGGGATCTGAGAGAGGAGGGTGTAAGGGTTGGACACTAGCGGGTGGATGGGGACCACAGAGGAGTAGACAAGGGGAAGGTCTAGAACCAGCCTGTAGGACACGTTAGGTTTCTTAACTGCCAGAATGGGGGTGTTGAAAAGAGAGTGTGTAGGCCTAAGTTACCCCTTTAATTATAAATCCTGGATGATGGCTTCTAATCCGAGGAAGGCTGTGGTTGTGAGTGGATATCATGGTTGACTAATATATCTTGAAGGCTCCAGTAAGACAATATGAAAAGGACTGCATTTAGCCATAAAGGGTGTAGTTGTGTCCCAAAACTCAGGGTTAACTGGTTTAGATAGTCGTGGGAGAGTGCATGGAGGAGGTGTATCTGCCCCTAGGAACATCATGAGGAAATGAGAGGTAGGAGAGGTGTGGGGTGATATGTGAATGGTGACTTTTAATAGTGAGAGTATGTCCCTTTCCAGAAGGGGAATGGGGCAATGGCTCATAACGAGAAAGGAGTGAGTGAAGGACAAAAGGGATTTTGAGGGAAAATATGTTTACCTCCTACCACGACAATAGGAGTTTTTGAGGGTGTGGTAGAACCCCAATACTCCCTCAAGACCGAAAAAGTGGCACCAGTATCCAAAAGGAAGGTAATGAAGCGTCCATCCACCAGGAAGGTGACCCTAGGTTCTTGATTCTTGATGGTAATAATCTGGAGGGAAGGCCCAGGGCTCCACCATTCCTCCTCTGCCAAGCCCAGGAGAGGCTGGGGTTGCCGGGTGGCTGACCAACCTCCCTTCCGGGTTGTTGGGCAGTCTTCCCCCCAGTGTCTCCTTTGATGGCATGTTGGGCAGGGGTTGTAGGGTGTTCTCGGCGAAGGACAATCCTTACCACATTTGAAGCAAGCTCCAGGGGGTGTCACATTGGGACGGCGTGGTGATGGCCTTCTCTGAATGACCTGGGCCAACATTTGGAATTTGGCATTTTCAGCTCTCTTCCTACGACATTCACTTTCATCCTCTCTACCATGAAAAACCTTTAAAGAGACAGCGAGGATTTCGGTCTGAGGAGTAGCAGGGCCCTGTTCAAGCTTTTTAAGCTTGGCTTTAATGTCAGAGTATTTTTGGGCCAGAACATATGTCATTAAGAGATGACGGCCATCAGGGGTTTCTGGGTCGAGTTATGTGCAGTGTTGAAGGGCCTTGGTTAGTCTATCCAGGAATTCTGAAGGTGTTTCCTCCTTCCTTTGAATGACCTCCTGCACCTTTTTAAAGTTAACAGCATTGTGGGTCGCCTTTTTCAGGCCCGCCAAGAGGCAGGATGTAAAAAGGTCATGAGTCTGTAAGCCTTCAGGGGTGTTGTAATCCCATAGGGTTCCTGCTCTGGGACAGCATGGGAGCCCGTGGGGTGGTCAGGATTGGTCCTATGATTTTCATCAGCATGGGCTTGGGCTAGCTCCCAGACCCATTGCCTTTCCTCGGGGAGAAGTGTATTGGCCAAGAGCATGTATATGGCATGATGAGTGAGGCTATATGCTTGCAGGACCCATTGAAACTCCCGAATGTAAGTGGTGGGTTTAGTGGTGATTGAGCCTAACTTGCTCTCTAGCTGAGTAATGTCTGACCTGGAGAAGGGCACGTGGACTCTGATGACACCCTCGGGACCAGCTACCTCACGAAGGGGTGCGATTGTCTTAGGGGTGGGAAGGAGTCCTTTAGACCTGGTAAAAGGAGGACTGAGAGAGGCAGGCGGAGGACAGGAAGGAGAGGGAGGGGAAGGGAGTGTCTCTTTGGAAGAGGAGGAAGTGGAGCAGGCAGAAGAGGACGGAGGGGAGGGGGATAAGATGGAAGGCTGAGGATCCATGGAATCAGGCAGAGGATGAGGAGGGTATTGCAGAAGAGAAGGGGCAGATGGGGCTGGGGAGAAGGTGGGGGTTCATCTGCTGGGTTGAATGAGGAAGAATCTGTGAAGTCAGAAGTAGAAGTAGGGAAAGAGAGGGGATTGCAAGCAAGGAGGACCTGACGGGGAGGGCAGGAGGAGCAGAGACAAGGTGCTGTGTGGGAAGGCTAATACCTTCAATGCAGGGAATCTCCCTCCACTTTTCCAGACGCTGGCAGTAGTTAAAAAGGTCCCAGGGGGGGTTTGGATCTAAGGAGCCTTCTGGAGGCCAATGATTGCCATTATCCAGTGGATATGGAGGCCAATCTTGGGTACAGAATTTAATTAAAAGTTTGGGCTTGATGTCTGGTGTGAGGGAGAGTGTGGCCAGATTTTTTATTAAACATTTGAGAGGTGAGGCTTCAGGTACAGATGAAGAGGTGCCCATTGTCACAGGGAGAGATGGAAGAGAGAGAGAGAGAGAGAGAGAGAGAGAGAGAGAGAGAGAGAGAGAGAGAGAGAATAAGAGTAAGCGAGAGAGACAAAGAGAAAACCCGAGCTGGAACGGCTTCCAGGAAATTCAGGGTGAATGGGGGTCACGTGGGTGTCCCCAAAATGACCAGCTGTCGCGAGGAAATACAGAGGGTACTACCTGGTCGTCACCAGTGAAGTGCGATCTGGAAGACCCAATGGGTTTGGAGCCATGGGCAACCTGACGTCAGGAAAGTTTTCGAACGCAGCTGAAGAAGTCAGTAATGAAAACAGAACTCCAGCTCCAGCAGAATGCAGTTCTAGGACGGGAGTTCAGTTTTCCCTGAGCAGAGAGGCAGCTTCAGCCAGACACAGCAGCCCTGCAGGAAACAGCAAATCTCGCCGGCAGCAGCAGTGGCAGCAAAGGAGGAAAAACCACAGAGCCTCTAGTGTAAACTCAGAACCCTCATGCCCCAAAGGGAAACGGATCACTAGAGGGTCCACTGTGACCAGTAAAGGTCTTGATGGGAGGAATTCCCTCTCCCCTACCGGGCGTCTAGAGTTTGCTGGATGATCAGGGTCACAAAACTAGCGGTAGCCCGAAGGAAGTTGGCGAGCCGGGGTCAGGGGAAGCTTACATACATCAGATCAGTGGTGAGTGCAGGAAGCTGGCGTCTGAAAAGAGCGGACCAGGATGGAGTGTCTGGGCGGAATGGGGGACGGGGCTCTTGTTGGAAAGAGCTCACCGTATCCTCAAACGGGGCACCAAAATGAAAGAACTCCCCACTCAAAGGCACTTCGCAGGGAGAATTCCAATTTTATTGCAAAAAGCTGTGTGCTTATATAGAACTAAGGAGGAGATGAAAGGACTTAGATAAATGGCAGGCAACCCGTTTATTGGCAAGTTCTTTCAGATATCAGCTCCGGAGCCCAGGAGTTAGTTCTCATTGGGGCTAAGGTTCCCCGCCAGCGAGATTTGAAATTGGCACCAGTGGGAGAGTTCACCCGGCGGGAACTTTTCGCGCCACTTCAGAAAAGAAGAAGGTAGGAAGAAGAAGTCCTTAGGCGCCATGTTGGGGTTTTTCTCTGGGGTATGGCTGCCGTTTATACTTTTTCCAACAATGAGTATACCAGACAGTGCCTTGATTGACTGGTTTTCATTAAAATGGTGTTTAACAGAGATGCCAGAAAGTTGGATCCTGCTGAGTAGTGGGCCTAGAGCAATGGTGGGCAGGTGTGTGATAAAACATCTGTGGTGGGGCCATGTGGATCTGCCATTGGCTTCCAAATGGCTTGTCACTGACATGGTCAAACCAGCAGACCCTTATATGTAAAGGCATCTTGTTATATGGAGAGGTTTCAGGACGCTGTTCAAAATCAGGTTGCTATAGTCAAGGGGGCAAGCTATGTGGGATAGAAGCCTGGTTCTTGTATTCTCCAGCAGACCCTGACTCACCACACGTGACAGAACTCCCTCCCGTACTGTGTTCCATTTAAACTCCTTGTATTTCGTGAAGCAAGTACCAAACTTCCAGTGCAGCAGCAAAAAACACCACGAAAATAGAGGATGACCATATGGCTTCACAGTCCACATGGGGAGACATTTAGCCCCCAGGGGCCACAGTTTACCTACAAAGGGAGAATTCAGCAATGCTGCCTCATGTTCATTGGGAAAAAAAGAAACAATGTCCACCAGGTCACATAGATGCAGACCCAGCTTTTATGGTCTCACTAGAAAGGAAGCTAAAGCTCCTGACAACAACATATATTTCAAGTGCCCAACCTCACAGAGAGTTTCCCAAGAAGTCTCTAGGCCAGCAGAATTCCATTTTTGTGGAGTGTTTACCCTGTTCCTTACTTTTGAAAACTCCTCTACCACTTCCAAGATTGTGAACTCCTGATTGTTTTCCATTCCAGATATGTATTCACGGAATTTCTAACTCTTTTCCTCTAATTGTTTCTTACTTGGGGCGAAGGTATTGTCAAGACATTGTTCTGGATAAGAGTGGGAAGATTTTTGTGTAGCACATATTTACATACACATTGGATACATTTTGCAATTTTTCATTCGAAATACTGAAACTCTGACACTAACCCATACCCTACTAGACTCTGACTACTAATCCTAATATGATGGAGAAAAATAACCCAAACAGAATAGAAATACAAGCAGTTCAGAGGAGGCATGGTGAATAGTTGGTCTTGCCTTTTCCATGATATAGGGTAGGAGTTATAAATCTTGTCAATTTTTTTCTTGAAATTGTTCTCCATGTGTTTTTAAAGTTAACACACATGTGAATTCCTGTCTCCCATTTTCTGTAGCCAATTCAGCACATGTATTTTTATATGCACATACAAAATCCTACCTGGAATACATGTACATTTTTGTGAGGTGGCTAACTTGGCAGATACAAAGTATGAGAAGAAATCACTCCTCCTAAATGCTTTTGGAACTGAAAATTCAAACTATGAGTGAGCTTTTTAGTTGAGCAACATTATACATAAATCCATGTTCAGTAAAATTAATATTTTTGGATCTGTGGATGATATATATTACATGATGAATTTTGATTGGCATATATTTTCTACTTTCCAATGTATTTGTGTGTGTGTATATATATATATATATATATATATATATATATATATATATATATATATACACTCTAGATTTTTCAAAATATGAAATACATGTGTCTTATTATACACTCCCTAAATTCACTAATGTTCATGTATGTGGTTTTATAATCAACTTTTCATAAGATTATTTTCAGAAACATTCATCCACCTGAAATACATATTTGTTTTCTAGTACTGAAAACTTACTTCAGTGAATGGTGCAAACAAACCCTTATATTTCTACAGTAACTGACCCACTTTAACATCAATGCTACTAGATTCCTATGGGACATGATGTGTATTTTGACGTTCAATTTTTTTCAACACTGGTACATTTCTATTTCTTCAGTTTTTGTACATCATAAAATGTACATTTCATCCACAAGTTCACAAATTTAAAGACATTTGTAACACATTCAATCACTTCCTGCTTCAGAACACATATATTCCTACTTGTTTTTGACTGCTCATTTCATGAGACTTCTTTCCAAATACATTATTTTCGATTTCCATAATCAATTTTGAAGCAAAACTCACACAGAATTTATGATAAACTACAACCCTAATATTACCATTAGATGTATAACTGGTTGGAATGAATGTATGTATATCAATATAAGATTTGCTATGTATTTTGAGATATAAATTTATTCCAATTTGTAAAGTTGGAACAAGTTATATTATTTATTCACAGTATGGTCTATTCAATCATTCTCTCTATATTCATACACACATGGTACACCTATTTGTGCCCCCAATACTAATTTATACCTCTTCAAAATATTGCTCCCAGAAATGGTGCAAGAAATACTCATGTCACCTGATCTACATATACATTTTATCACAGTAATATTCTGGCAAGAAAATGCAAAGTCACACTTACGATTGTACCAAAGCCTAAATGGAATATGAGTATGGATTATAAAAATCACCCGTGTCCAGGTTGGCTAATGCTCTCAAATGTCAATCCTATTGGTGACTACATATGTGTTTCTTCCTAAGATTATATATTCAACTTCAAGCCTGCTGAAAATGTCTAATCCAATCAATCACTTTATCATTTGCCTGATTTCCTATGTCTCTATTGATATCTGCTTTCCTACATATTTTCCCCAATTCATCATTGTGACCAACTCTTCACATGTGCTGACATTTACATTTTCTCTCTACCTGAAACCCTATTGCTAAAGAACTTTTTTTTCAAATCCTATACTCACTCTTTTTTTCTAATTCTACCAACTATCTTCCTAATCCTACCAACTATCCTTTTTAGACTGGATGTTCTCTTCGACATTCAATCATCCAAGTACAAGGTCCTATACCATTGTGTATAGATTTATCTGAGACACATGTGCAGAACATAATTCAAAGCTAAGTATCCCAATCAAGGATCCAATGCCCTTCTGGGCTTCAAATCTTACCTAGATTTCTGTTTTCATACATATATTTCACCTCTATATATACTTACAAATATCGCAGGTTCCCAATACCATTATTCATCCAGCAGAATGATTCCTAACCCAAATCAAACATGTTATTAACCCTAACCATACTCTTTGCCCTCCATCTAACTTTACAGAAGAGCAGGGACAGAGTTGGTCTTACAATACAGGAACATAAGAGACCTTCCACCTGCTGAGAACCTCAAAGGTCCATGCAGAAATGAACCCAGGGGAAGATAGAGGAAGCTATGAAGGACCTGAGAGAGCAAAAGTCATCTTCCACGACAAACAACCTGGTCAGGATGAATGGGTGTGTCTGAAGCAATCTCTCTCTTCTTAATGTAGAGAAGATGGACCAAACCAGGCCTGTGTGGAGAGCTGCTTCCGGGTGCTATGTTTGATATACCATTCTAACTTGTGAAAGTGTCACAGGAAGTAGGGGCAGCCTCCATCTATTGGGACACTTGGAAGCAAATGTTAGGAAAAAGTGATTGCCTAGGCAGTGACCTCATTCAGTTCCAGAAGGAAGTGACCTACATCACTTTCTTGGTGATGGAACTCTCTGAACTTGGGATCCAAAAAGCCAGGCACCCAGAGGCAGTCCCAGTCCCAGTCCCAGTGGTCTCACATGATTGGATTTACCAAGGACAGAGTCAGTCTTTCTTGGTAACTACTGATGTGAAGATGGCCAAATGCCAAGAGAGCTCTGAAGAGGGGCCTTTCCTGAGAAAGCAGGTAGTGGCTCACCACTGGCACCTGACAACTTCACATTGTTGGCAAGGAGACCAGATCTGAGATAGGATAGCCCATTTTGGGGGAACATAGTATGGCCCATCAGTCAGAGGACACTCCGGATAGTTACAGACCTACTTGGGGGAAGGCGGTGACTTTGTGGGTGTGCGTGTGAGTCTGTGGTTTTTTCTCATGATCTGGGAATAGGTAGGAAAGTCGCTTTGTTTGGTTTGGATTGGATCGTTTCTAGTAAGTCTTTTGATAAGGCGAGTGTTTTTATGTCTGTTTATCCCACTGTGTCTGTGGTTGTAGATATTAGAAAAAAGAATTCATCAATGGATGTTTCCTGTCTTGTAGAAAGCTTCACAGCATTCATCCTGCCCAATTTATATATGGACTGTGGCTTGCCTTATAGATGGGCAACAACTACTATCTTCCTAAGTTCCTGTTTTCTTCTTGAATTCGGGCCACTCTCCAGAATAGGCTCATGGTTTGGTGTCCACAATATGTACCACCTCCAGGCTCTGTGACATGGCCACGTACTGGATAGCTGAAGGGAATGGGATCATCTCAGAAAACTCAGATATCATTCGAGAAACCCTGCTTTGGGCCATTTGCTTACCTATTGTTCTGTTTCCCTGAATGTCAGAAACGTCTTTGTCTCAGTCCACCCCTTTGTGAAGCCTGAAAAAATGGTTTTCAATGGAAATTAATGGGCATCACCTGTAGCTCTTTGCTTAATTGCTTTGTAAAGGGATGTGTCTGCATCAGACTCGTGGCAATGTGTGAGGCTGTTGCATAGATTCTCAGAACCTGATGGATCTAAAGAAAGATGACATGTGTGCTTCCAAAACCAAAATGGCCAAAAAAGCAGTCATTGTGGACGAAGTCTCTCGCCTTCCTCTGTAAGGTTCCTGACCTCCATCAATTGAAAATAGGGATCCTTTGTGTCAAATGAGTTCTTCAAACCCTGCAGAAGATAGCCCAGAGGTGCTTGGGTTTTCTCATGATTCCAATTCACATAAAGAATATACACCCGAGAGTCAGGAGGCCTCAAATTCGGGAAGCAGAGCAGTATTTATGGCAGGCCTATTTGATCACTCCTGGTTCTCAGGAAGGGTGTCCAGGCAACCCTGACTTTAGGCAAATGAGGGGCAAGGGAGGTTATTTTGTACACTGTCTTGGACTGATCCCCTCATGGAAACCTCGAACCACAGGTTATGATGAGTGTCTATATGGAAGAAGATGAGGGCCTTGTGGGAGTGCTTTGGTTTTAATTGTGGTCATTTGTGTGGTGGTTGGAAGTGATGACTGGGTCTACCTGGGCTTGAACTCTGGTGTGATTCCCCTTAAAGTCTGAGTTCTGGAACTGATCTCAGAGAAATATTGCCATGAACTGTGTTCAGATTTTAGGAGGCCACGCATGGGATTCGCCCTTGGAAACTGAGATCAAGGACAGGGTGGCTTTCCACAGAGCCTTGGAATCTCAGCTAGGATATCACATGATTTTATTCTGAAAGATTTGGCAGCCATAGTTGAGAATCAGAACACCCTTGGACGTCACATTGAAGACCTCAATGGGCCTGGCTTCATGCGACCTTTTGAAGACTCTATGGGAAGACATGCCTGTGAGAGTTCTCCAGAGCTTTCATTGAAATGAGCTTCCTCACCATTTAATGGTTCCTGAATGAACTGAAACCCACAGTGTCTCCAACTTCATCCATGAAAAATGGCTAGATAAATACAATGAAATTTTTGAAATTCCAATAATCAGGTGGCACTAGAGAACCTTTGGATGTCTTGTTGCTGATCATTAGTGTACAAGAGAATGCCATGATTGACCGAGTTTCATGAAAATGGTGTAGAACAAAGATGCCAGTAAGTTGGAGCCTGCTGAGTAGTGGGCCTATTGCAGTGGTGGGCAGGTGTGTGATAATACATCTGTGGTGTGGCCATGAGGATTTGCCATTGCCTTCCAAATGGCTTGTGACTGACATTGTGCATCCAGCAGAACCTTCTATGTAAAGGCATCTTGTTACATGGAGAGGTTCCAGGGCAAAGTTCAGAGTCAGATTTCTATGTACAAGGGGGCAAGCTCTGTGAGATATAACCTGGTTGTTGCATTCTCCTGCAGACCCTGACCCACCACAAGTGACAGAACTCCCTCCAAAACTGGGTCCCAGTTGAACTCTTTGTATTTCATGAAGCAAATACCAAACTCCCAGTGCAGCAGCACGAAACACCACAAAAAGTGGAGGATGAAAAAATGGCTTCACAGTCCACACGGGGAAACACTTAGCACCCAGTGGCCACAGTTTACCTACAAAGAGAAAATTCAGCACTGCTGCCTTATGTTCATTAGAATACAAGAAACCATGTCCTCCAGGTCACATAGATTCAAACCCATCTTTGATGGTATCACTAGAAAGGAAGCTAAAGCTCCTTACAACAACATATATTTCAAGTGCCCAACCTCAGAGGAAGTTCCTCAAGAAGTCTTTAGGCCGTCAGAGCTCCATGTTTTTGGAGTGTTAATTGTTAGACCACGACACAAGAAAAGACCACTGACTCTAATTAAAATCATATTAAATTAATCTTATTATTTCTACCTTTCATGCTGCCTCCCCTCCCAAAACAGCCGGAACAAGACAGCAACCCCAACTTTCCTACAGCCCAGCTTTATAGCCCAGAAAGTTACACAAAAGGGGTGTTACAGATAACAGAACTCTGACAAGCATCACACTAATGGTAGTTTAGGGTTTTTTTGCTGTCCCTACATCAGAATTCAGAGGACCATTAGAGCCTCAGAGAGGGATGTTGTCTGGCCAGAGAAGGCAAATATTTATGATGTGTCACTAAAGTTTCAGAGAGGGCTGCTATCTGGTCAGAGAGCCGGGCATGCGTGAGTTCAAGGCACGGGCAGGCATTTCAAGCAGGTTCAGAATTTGCAGTAATTTATGGTAAAGCCAAAATTACCTTTTCATGGCTTTGTGGCAAGATGGCTCTCAATTTTAATAAAAGATCAGGTTGGGTCTATCATTTCCCCCTTTTCTCTGTGTCCCTTTCAAATCTTTAATAGATTAGGGGAAGAGCACTGAGGAAATTTTAATCCCTCAGGTAAGATTCTCCAAATTTTTAGAACTTACCCAAAACCGATCTCCCTGATTTTACCAGACTTAATTAATTACTTATATTGATAGCCTACTTATCTTTCTCTCCATTGTTGTAAGAAGAGTGGCGTCAATCATTATTTCTTCTTCTGACCTGAGACAGGGTGAAGTGAGTGGGCATGGCGTGAGGGACATGAGTTGCCTTTTATAAGTCAGTTGGGGGACATGAGTTGCCTTTTTGAAGTCATTTCGGATTGAAGTCTGGTTGGGGAAGAACAGGTTGTAAAGTCATCTGGGGATGGGTTCTTCTATGAGAGAAACAAAAACCATGAGTACTGAATAAATGTTGCAGCAGCCGGAACATGTTAGTGTATAGAAGTTCCCTCACCAGTCTTTAATATCCCCAGTTATCAGGACTATCAAATTAATATTTAACTTTTAGTGTTACAGTTGTCCTTCCCCATAAGATACAGTTTAACAATGTAATGTCATCTGATCTTGTAAAATCCTTTTTCTAGTATGACCTCTGCGTCTAATAGAGAAACCTTTAATTCTGTTACTCAGGGCTGGATAATCGTACTAGCAAACACCAAGCCTACCTGTGTTGGTTAGGAATATCTGCAGGCCTTAAATTAAAAATTTCTGCCTCTGGCAGCTCTTCTTGATAGTCTCTTTTTATAAGTATCAGGCATTCCTGTCTGAGAATCCTTCTTTGTAGCCTCCAGTCTTACTTATTTTGGGAGGCTAAAATAAAGTGCATACCTTAAAATATTATTATTATTATTATTATTATTATTATTATTATTATTTAAAATGCCCAGGAATGGCTGAATTTTCGTCTTAACTGTCTTTCCAAAGTGTTTAAGATGAAGCAGTCAAACTGACTTTTGTTTCTATCTATTGTTAACAGTCAGCTGAGCTTTATGGGAGTCAATTCTGGAAAAATGAGAGCACATTTTCAATTCTGCTAGTGCCATTTGCGCTAGGTGGGTCCAGGTCTTGCTTGACCATTTATCTTCCCTCAGAAGCATCAGGGATATCTCCTTTCTCTGATGACTGTCCTCTTCATAACAAATGCACTGATTGGCTTTCTGCTCTCCAGTGGTCTCATTAATCTCCCTGATCAGGAGGTTATGTGGCTCAGAGTTGCAAAGCTCTTTAGAGAAGTCCCCTGTTCCCTGGATTCAGATTGACTCAGAGGGTAAGAGCCAAATATTGGTTTTCTTGGCCCTTTTCATTTAACTTTAATTTTAAATCCTAATCTTAAACATCCAGCAAATTAATTTTAACAGCCTTATATTAAGAGTACTGGACTTTAATGTCTATAACTTTATAATTATCTTTTTATTAATTGGGATCTGTATTATTCTGTCTGTATTGTAGGTGATGACTTATTATCTTGAATAAACCCATGTTGTGTTCTTAAAGCAACACATTTGTAAAACACTAACAGGGAATCTTTAGATAACTTATAAGAAAATTTCAACTAAAATTAACAAAAGTAAAAATACTTAGTTCGTGTAATAGCTACCCTAAATTTTTTGGCTGAGTATTACATTATATCCCCTGTTTGAGATCCTAGGAATCTTGACATTTTTTATGTTTTTAACATAACTTTAAAGAAATATTATCTGACGTACTTGTTTCATAGTCATTCTCACATATAGTAAGATGGGACACACAGCCTTATCTCAGGTAAGGCAGGGCTCTTTATAAATCTTAAGCATTTTAGTTCTAAAGCTGATCTTTATTTTTTTTTTGTTTGGGGGTCTGGGAAGATCTACTCCTTAAGAAACTAATAGTTCATACTCAGGATTGGTTTTTGGTAGGAAAAATTATGATAAACATGGATTATTAGAATTACTTTATAATTTGGAAGGGTTTCTAGAAAACAGTATACCAGATCTGTAAGTTTCTATGTGAGGAGCCTCTAGGTCATTGTGGTGTTTGTGAACTTCCATTTTAGTGTACTGTGGCCAAGGTCAAAATGTACAGACAGTGAAGGTGTAACCCATCAACTTCATCTTCAGACACTTGCAAAATAGTTCCCAATTTCAGGTTTGGCTCTATGAGCAAGTGAATGTGCAGGTTGAGGGCTCAATCATTGGTTTTAAGAAGTATATGAACCTCTCATCAGATGATGCAGAAGAAATTGATTTAAAACAAAGTAAAGAACAGAACTGGGTCACTGTGTACCAAAAGGAGATAATATTACTCTGCTACCAAGTGTCTCTAACTAGAAATGATCAATGAAGTCATGAATTATTGAGAAGGCAGTTTTGTTTTTTTAGGTGTTTTTGTTTAGGAGTATAATCCTAAAGTATTTGTTTATATTGCTTTGATTACCCTTTTGTTATTACCAGATGACAATAATGGTATGGGGTTGTTTTTATTAAAAAGTAAAAATTAAAAGCAACATTGACAAAGTTTACATAAATTGTTTGTGGTCTCATGAACATTAGCTAACACCATATGATATCACATTTAAAACATGAATTAAAGAAAGCCTGAAAGTTTTCAACTTTTACATAGATTAGGCTCTCATTAACTTAAAAATACATTTAAATTGTTCCACAATGTAAAAAGTAACATAAAACTTTACATATCTTATTGATAACAGGTAAATAAATCTCCAATATATTTTTTTACCATACAACTTCAGAACACGAGCTTGATATAATGCTCTTTTAAAGTTTCTACCTTACAGACTTGCATACCTGTAAGATATGAAAACATTAATAGCATCACAATTACATTGATGTTTCTACATTAACCAAGTTTAGCTTTTAAAGAAATGGCAGTACAATGCTCTAAAATAACAGTTCTGATTTAATAAGTTTTTTAATTTTTATGGTTCCTTGCTCTAGAAAAAATAAAACTTAATAAACACAATGTTATGGGTAAACTTATGTTTCAAAAAATTTTTGTCTCATTAACACATGACTGATTTTTAAAACCTTATATAGAGTTTAGTAAAAACTTATACAGACCTTAGTAAATGAATCAGATTTCTAACAAAAGTACTCACGAATGAGTAATCCCATATCAAATTTACTTTACTTATTTATCAAAATATTAGAGAAATGTATTGAACAGTGTAAACCATTTTTATGTTGAAGAAAATGTTCTAGAACCAAGGCACATTAGACGTTTTGTAGATATTAATATTTTATTAGATTTTTGAACACCTAGAAAAATTTGTAAGCTTAAATTTAAAAACATTTATTTTTATCTGTTTATCCGATTTAAATTGAAACATTTAAACCACGTGAACTAAAGATCTTTGGATCCACTTTTTAAAATTTGTTTTTATGAGCACTTTTTTTAATGAGCGCTCCTTATATATGTTAATTTGTGTATCATATATATGATATACGGATATATGTCTATATAGACAGACAACACATAACAAAATTGTGCACACATAATAATAGTAAAGGCCTTGTAGTTTTTCACAGGTTAAATATCTATTGCAATGTTTCAAAAAGTCCACAGTTGGTCAAAGATAGAACTGATCAGAAAAACATTAACCTAGGTCTGTATGCTCAGAATCATGAGCTCAAAAATAATAAAGTATCTAAGGAAAACAATAAGAGTCCTAGAAAAAATGACTGGCCAGTAATTAGTAAATACCATACAATTTACTTTTTTTTTCCATTAGGCATCAAATCAGTCTCCTACTAAGCTTGCAGGCTTTTTTCATTTGCATTTCAACATGAGTCATGGCTGAGGTCTGGAAGGAGCAGGAAAAAAAATGCTATTCTGAGCAGACACCTCAGGCCTAAGGCATATTAACCATAATTTTCCTGTTGGGGTGTTGAAAATTATGATACAAGTTCAAGATACAATTCACAAAATTTTATGTCTTTACATCTTATTTTGTCAACAGATACCATACTATGGTTTACTATCCTTGTCCAAATTAATGCACTGGTACACACAGTGACATTTTCTCTGGCTACCGAATTCAAAATTGGTTA
Organism: Callospermophilus lateralis; assembly: GCF_048772815.1. NCBI lineage: Eukaryota > Metazoa > Chordata > Mammalia > Rodentia > Sciuridae > Callospermophilus > Callospermophilus lateralis. Next base: position 137,954 of record NW_027512677.1, on the reverse strand, counting down.
AAAAAAAAAAGTGAATGATTGGGAAGTTACTTGCCAACTTGGAAGTAGAGTTCTTCAGTTTTCCATCCTAAGTATTTAAGTTCTCTGGCATGAATTACCTGAAATCTTAAACTAAACAATGACCTAAACCCGACTTTTAACTGCAAGATTGTGCAATGCTTCAAAAACCCATTCAGATACCAGTTTTTTTTATGATAAAACATCATCATTTAGACACACATTCAGCTAAGATCATTCCCAAGAAAAAATTTATAATATCAACACATTATTGCACATGTCTTAAAGGACCAGAAACAAAGACACAAGACAGACAGAAAGGAGGTAGAGACTATGGTTGTCAGACAGAATCCTTTAAACCAGAGCAGATAAGAGAAAAAATCTACTACACCAGTGGCACCCAGGGGGGGACCAGATGTTTTAACAGAGGGGCAACCTGAAATGTAAAATAAAGTGTCTATATGGTGACTTTACTGAATTTAGTGTCCCCTTTTTCTTTTTCTCTTTTTTAACAAGACAGAGGTGGCATAATACTTACAGTGCACGGAAGGAAGGAGGGTATTCCCTGAATCAACAGAGCTTTGGCAGCTGCTGGGGGTCCCTCAGTCCCTCCTTTTACTTACAGGATTAGCTCCTCTGGTTCAGTTCCACCCCAAGCAAGCTCCATCTCCTAACATTTCAGTAGACAGCTCTCACAAAGTTCTGGGGCGGAGGGGGGGTACCAATATGTAACTTAGAGTTCGGTTCCTGACCTAGAAGCCAATTTATACCAATTAAATAATGAGGAATGGGTTCTGAGAAAAAGGAAAGGGGAGGCTAATTGCTTTGCTAACAAAGGAGAAACACAGGGGACTCTGCCAAATGTTGTGACTCTCTTGATCTGGAGGGACAAGGGGTTTTAAAGGAGTTTCACTTGTTAACCTGGGAGATACTCAGTTCTTAGGTCCCCAGCAGGCATTGCCCTCTGCAATGGTTGTGCTCCAGGCAGCCAGCTAGGGGCTTCTATCATCCTGCTAAACAAAGGGGGGTAAAGTTCATCGCAGTTCCTTAAAACACAGTTCAAACGGGTGTCAGGCTTACTCTCTTTATTACCCATTTTCACGTCCAATATCCTTAAGTTTTTACAACCAAAATCACACAACAAAATGAACAAAAGCAAACAAACAAACAAAAAAAATAGAACGGAGAACAAAACACACCACACACACAAAAAAAGAAAAACAGAAACCCGGCGCCTAAACAGAAAAACAGTGGTACAGTGCAACATCTTGCTAAAGCTCCAGGGTAGGAGCGCGTGCGTGCCCGTCGGCACCTCTCTACACTTCCAGAGGAATTTCCTACAGAACAGAACAGAGGACAGAACGATTCTTGTTACTGTCCTGGACAGGAGTATATGTGAGCCTCCCCAGGCCACATCTCTGTCATCAGAAGAGATCTCCCTTAACCGGATATCAGATGTTATAAAGGCGCCACTTACCTATGGAGGCCTCCTCCATCAGGTGCTTGCTAATAGTTTTAGTGCAGAGGTTCACTGCAATGCTCCCGGGACTAAAGGCTCTCTTTCTAATATAGAGAAGATGGACCATACCAGGCCTGAGTGGAGAGCTGTTCCTTGGTGACTATGGTTGATATACCATCCTAATTTGCAAAAGTGCCACAGAATGTAGGGTCAGCCTCCTTTTCATGGTACTCTTGGAAGCAACTGTTTGGACAAAGTGGTTGCCAAGGCAGTGACCTCATTCAGTTCCTGAAGGATGCGACCTCACCTCACTTCCTTGGTAATGGAAATCTCTGAACTTGGGATCCAGGAAGCCAGGCACACAGAGCCAATCCCAGTCCCAGTCCTAGTGGTCCCACTTGCTTCGATTTAGCAAGGACAGAGTCAGTCTTTCTTGGTACCTACTGATGTGAGGATGGCCAAATGCCAGGAAAACTCTGAAGAGGGGCCTTTTTTGAAAAAGCAGGTAGTGGCTCACAGCTGGCTCCTGACCACTTCACAGAGTTGGACAAGGAGACCAGATCTGAAACAGGACAGGCCATATCGGGGGAACACAGTATGACCCAGCAGTCAGAGGACACTCTGGAGAGTGAGAGACCTACTTGGGGGAAGGAGGTGACTTTGTGGGTGTGGATGTGTGTTTGTGGTTTTGTCTCATGTTCAGAGAATAGGTAGGAAAGTCGGTTTGTTTGGTTTGGAGTGAACTGTTTCTAGTAAGTTGTTGGACAAGGTGAGTGTTTCTATGTCTGTGTATCCCACTGTGTCCGTGGTTGTAGACATTAGAAAAGAGAATGCATCAATGGATGTTTCCTGTCTATTAGAAAGCTTCCCAGCATTCATCCTGCCCAATTAATGAATACTCTAGGGCTTGCCTTATCAATGGGCAACACCGGCTATCTTCCTAAGTTCCTGTTTTCTTCCTGAATTCTGGCCACTCTCCAGAATAGACTCATGCTTTTGTGTCCACGATATGTAGCACCTCCAAGCACCGTGACATGGACATGTACTGGATAGCTGAAAGAATTGGCAAGAATCTCAGAAAACTCAGATACCAGTGTGACCAGGATAGTCTCAGTGGAGAAACCCTGCAATTGGCCTTTTTATTACCTATTGTTCTGTTGCCCTGAATGTCAGGAAGGTCTTTGCCTCAGGCCACGCCTTCGAGATTCCTGAAGAAAAGAGTTTTCAAACGGAAATGAATGGGCATCACCTGTGGCTGTTTGCTTAATTCCTTTGGAAAGGGATGTGTCTGAATCAGCCCTTTGGCCCTGTGTGAGCCTAGAGCTTAGATTCTCAGCACCTGATGGATCGTAAGAAAGATCCCATGTGTGGATCCAAATCAAAATGGCCAAAAATCAGTCATTGTGGATGAAGTCTCTCGCATTCCTCCATAAGGTTCTTAACCTCCCTCAAGTGAGAATAGGGATCCAATGGGTCAAATGAGTTATTCAAAGCCCTGCAGATGCTAGCCCATAGGTTCTTGGGTTTTCTTATGAATCCAATTCAAATAAAGAATCTAAACCGACAGTCAGTAGGCCTCAAATTGGAGAACAGAGCTGTGTTAACGGCAGGCATATTTGATCACTCCTGGTTCACAGGAAGGGTTTCCAGGCCACCCTGACTTTTGGTAAATGAGGGGAAAGGGAGCTTACTTGGGACACTGTCTTGTGCTGCGCCTCTCATGGAATCCTCCTGCCAGAAGTTATGATGAGTGTCTATATGGAAGAAGATGAGTGTCATGTGAGAGTGTTTTGGTTTTAACTGCGGTCATTTGTGTGGAAGTTGGAAGAGATAACTGGGTCCAACTTGGCTTGCACTTTGGTGTGATTCCCCTTAGAGACTGTGTTTTGGAACTGACCTCCGAGAAGGTACAAGGTCCTATGACATTGTATATCCATATTTCTGGGACATCTCTACAGAACGTAATTCAATGCTAAGTATACCAATCAAGGGCCAAATGAACTTCTGGACTTCAAATCTTAACTAGATTTCTGTTTTCTTATTTATATTGAAAGGTTAATAAAATAGATACTTGTCATTTCCTGTTTTTCTGTATGCTTCACAAAACACCATTGAAATCTTGAGAACTGTTTACTATTCTTGTTCCCAGAATGTGCTGTCCCAAACTGCCAAACTGCAGAATGTACTCCGTCAACCAGTTGCTCGCAAACTGACACTCGCCATTACCCATCAATAAATTTCTCTCCCTGCCCTCTCCAAGAAAAATATATAACCATTTCTTAAGCTGTTCTCAGGGCTCTCTGCTCTGTTCAAGTGATCTCTGAGCCCTTCATGCCGGACTCCCAATAAACCCTTTGCTGTTGCATGAGACAGTCTCTTAGTGGTCTCTGCCGCAGATGCTCGCCCAACCTTTACATCTGGTGGCCCTAGCAAGATCCAGAAGCTGCAGACAAAATACCCCCAACGGGCTCCTCTGGGGGTAAATAAGGCCCATCTTTCTCGTTTCAGGCTTCAGGTTAGGGTATGGCAAAACGGCTATTGGTAAAGAGCGTGAGCTCTCTCCCATGGTGGCTGACACACATGTCACAGAGCCACAGGCCATGTCCCTGGGGGATAGACTCGGAAAATCGTGGAACAATAGTCTCCTCGACTCAGTGATATTTTGTTTCTGATTCGATATTGCCAGCCCTTCAGGTTTTGCCGACTAGTCAGTCCTGGTCTCAGTATTGGACGTCCATTGCCTGTCTTTATTGTCTTGTCTTGTCTGTGTTGTGTGTCGTTCCTTTCGGTGTCTGTGTATATTTCATTATGGGACAGATCATTTCAATGCCTCTGTCCCTGACCCTTAATCACTGGACCAAAATCTGCTTAAGGGCTCAGAATCTTTCTTTTTCAGTAAAACGCCAGACCTGGCAGATTCTGTGTCTCAGAATGACCCACCATTGCAGTCGGATGGCTCCTAGAAGGATCTTTCAACTTCGCACTTATTTGAAAAGTCCGAGATATTGTCTTTCAGCAGGTGCCACATAGACATCCAGATCAACAGCCATATATCTTAACTTGTCAGTACCTCTACAAATCTCCTCCTCCATGGGTCAAGCCTTTCCTTGTCCCTGCACCTGCTCCTACTCCTTCCCCCACGATTCTATCTCAACCTCTCTGCTCCTCCTCCTCCACCCTCTGTTCTCCCTGAGTCTCAAGACTCTACTGGACTCACCACCCCCTCCTTATCATCTGCCCTCGTCTCCCAACCCCTAACACCCTCTAAGTGATTCCCCTTCTGCTGACTCAGCCTCTCCACCATTCGAGGAAGCTAGGCTGGCCCAGCATCATCCAGATAACTGTCCCGCGGCACACACAGCCCCTCCTTCCCTGGAGGAAGCTGGCCCGGCTAAAAGAACTCAGAGAACTCACCGACGTTTTCACACCTGCCTACTTGAGGTGACTGCCAACACCACCTAGCGACTCTCTTCATGACAGAGCAATGAGAGAAAAATCTCCTGGAATGTAGAAAAAAATATCCTCAGACCTGATGGGCGACCAACACAACTTCCCAACATAATCAAAACTGGCTTCTCCTTAAACCCACCCAACTGGGACCCCAACACCTTTGAAGATAGGGAGCATCTGTTCAATTATTGCCAGGCTCTAACAGCGGGTCTCCAAGTGGCCGCTGGGTGACCAACTAATTTGGCCATGGTAAGAGAAATTATTCAAAGGCCTGATGAATCTCCATTTATGTTTCTAGAGAGAATCATGGAGGCATATAAGAGATATACTCCTTTCGATCCTCAGGCAGCAGATTAAAAAGCATCTGTCACGATGGCCTTAATTGAGCAAGCTGCCATGGATATTAAAAAAAAAATTAAAAGAGAGATTTTGTCAAAGAAGCCAAGAAAGTATACTATAAGAGAGAAACAGGGAGAAAGAAAGGGAGCAAAGGGAGGATGAGAGAACCAAAAGACAGACTAAGGCATTGACTAAGGTCCTGATCACAACAAGAAAGAGGCCAGAAATTAAGACATATTGTGACAGGAAGGGCCCATGCCAGAGGCCACCCCTGGCCTCAGATCAGTGTGCCTACTCTAAAGAAAAAGGATACTGGGCCATAGAGTTCCCTATAAAGAGACAGCCACGCCAGCTGGCCATTCTGAATCTGGAGGATGACTAAGAAAGTCAGGGCTCAGAACCCATCCCCTAGCTCAGGGTAACTTTTGAAGTGGAGGGGACTCCAGTAAATTTTGAAGTGAATACAGGAGCAGTATACTCAGCCCTTAAGGCCCCATTGGGCCCTCTATCAAATAAAAGGTCTCTAGTTCAAAGGGATGATGACAGTAAATATCAGGCTTAGACAACTAAGAGGACCATGGACCTGGGGAAAGGAAAAATCCATCACTCCTTCCTAGGAATCCCAGAATGCCTGGACCCATTGATGGGCAGAGATCTGCTCATCAAGCTCCGGGCCAAAATAACTTTTAACCATGAAGGCCCCCAAATGAAATTTCTAAATACTTCAGCAAAAACTCCTATAGTCACGGCTTTAACTATATTAGTAGAAGATAAACATCCACCATTCACATGCCCCAAGTCTGATCAAACAGGCAAGCTACCCCAAAAATGGATAACAGATTACCCAGATGCCTGGGCAAAAACTGCTGGGTTAGGCCTGGCCGTGAAACAATCTCCAATAACAGTGGAGTTAAAAACCTCAATCTCCCCAGTCAATGTCAAATAATATCCTCTAAGCAAAAAAACTAAAGGTGGGATAAGGCCCCATATTCAGAAATATCTGGCATTAGGGGTCCTAAGACCCTGTCAATCGGCCTGGAACACTCCCCTGCTACTAGAAAAAAAAAAGCCAGGGACCGGGAACTATCGCCCCATTAAAGAGCTAAGAGAGATCAACAAAAGAGGGCAGGACATTCACCCCACGGTACCTAATCCGTACAATCTGCTTAGCACTCTGAACCCTGAGGGGAAATTATATACTGTTCTGAACTTAAAAGATGCTTTCTTTTGCTTGCCTCTGCATAAAGATAGTCAGTTGCTGTTTGCTTTCGGGTGGGTAGACCCAGAAACCAAAACGTCTGGTCAACTAACTTGGACTAGACTCCCACAGGGGTTCAAAAACTCCCCCACTCTCTTTGATGAAGCCCTCCACAGAGATCTCAACAACTTCAGAACTACGCACCCTGAATTTACCCAGCTTCAATACGTGGATGTCCTGCTACTGGCAGCCAACACCAAGGAAAACTGTGAGTCTGGGACCCAAGCACTATTATATGAGCTTGCTCAACTCGGGTATAGAGTTTCGACCAAAAAGGCCCAAATTTGCTAGCATGAAGTAATCTTCCTGGGCTATTCCCTTAGGGGCAGTAAACGATGGCTCACTGAGCCCAGAAAACAAACCATTATGTAGATACCACCCCCATCTTACAGCAGACAACTCAGAGAATTTCTTGGAACTGCTGGCTTTTGCAGGTTATGGATGCCTGGGTTTGCGTCCTTAGCTGCTCCATTATACCCGCTGTTAAAGGAAGATGCCCAATTCCAATGAAACCCTGAGGACCAGGAAGTTTTTGATAACATCTAAGGACACTGACACTGAACGCCTCAATTTCACTGAGCTCAGCCTGCAATTAGAGCAAGCCCTACACTACGTTAAAAATGTACATCAACTCACTCACCTTGGTTCAAAGAAACTGCAGGCATTACTGTAAGATTAAGAACAGAGTTTTCCACTAACCAACTCACAGTGAAAGGAAATAACTGAACGGGTAACAAAAGCCTGTCGGGTCCGTCAATTGGGTAATGCTTACCCTTCCAAGTTTCCTAGAGGAAAGCACCTATGAGGAACCAGACCAGGACAATTCTGGGAAGTGGACATTACTAAAATTAAGCCAGCAAGGTATGGATTTGTAGATACATTTTCAGGATGGATTGAAGCCTTACACACACACACACACACACACACAAAAAAAAAAAAAAAAAACGGCGCAAATGGTTTTCAAGAAGATCCTGAAAGATATTTTTCCAAGATACGATCTGCCTAATGGACTGATAATGGACTGGTTTTCATGGCCCAGGTAAGTCAGGTGTTAACCAGGACCCTGTGGATTAATTGGAAGTTACATTATGCTTATATACCCCAGAACTCAGGACAGGTAGAAAAAATAAATAGAACCATTAAAAAGACCTTAACGGCCCCCTTAGGGACCTGGTGACTATCTCTCCACCCAGACATTTTTCAGCTCAGTATAGGTCTTTCCTATTGAGACATGCCTGATGAAGAGGATCTCACTAAAATTCCATTAAATCCCTTCCGTACCATAGATAATTGAAACAAACATTATGGATGCAGGGACACGCGAGCCAGATGCAGGTTGGCTAGCCTATATTACTATGTATGCCCGGCAGACTATCAAAGCGACAAACAGCCATGGCTGTGTGGGGGAAAAGCCGACTTCTTGTGTAAGTCATGGGGATGTGAGCATACAGGGACTGCCTGGTGGAACCCAAACTCCTCATCAAATTCAGTACACAGCATTGGCCATATTACCAATTAGACAACCAAAAACTATGGCCCCCAGAGGGTTCTCTAGATCCTCAAATTCTGCATGACATTTTTAACTTCGGCAAGTGCTCAAAAGGGGGAAATTCCCCTATGTGGAATCCTTTTTCCTCCTTCGCTCACATCCTGTACTATGCTTCCCCAATAGTTCCTCACCCTCAGCCTTCTGCTCTAGACTCTCTGCTTTCACTCCCACCTCAGCAACCTGATTTCTCCCCTCCAATTACTAGATCAAAAACCCAAACCTCCGCTGGATCTCAGAACATTGCCCCCTTGCTGAGGAAGCAGGTACCGAGGTACCCCTCCACCCACTCCTCTCTTTTCCTGTCAGTGTCTGCACTAGGTCCCACCAAGTCCTCTAGCAAGCTTAGCCAAAGCTCAAACCAGCTGAGAAGAGCCCTCAGACCCCTATCCAAGATGTAATGAAAATGACCTTTAAAGTTGATTTGTCATCACTGAAAACAGGTTTCTAAGAATTTAAAGTCCCTCACAGGCTTTTTGGAATACTCACTCCCGTCTTCCCCTCTGCTCTACCTGTTCTACTGCTCAAGTTTTTGTTCTAGGAAAATCCCAAACCCCTTTCCCATTATTCTTTGGCATCTCTCCTTCCTCATTCTCAGATCCACGGAGCTGCACTCAGCATCGCCTTCCCTGTCATCCCCCTCTGTACCAGGTCCACAGAAATGTCTTAAATGACCTTCTCCAGAAGTCTTTACCAAGGCTTACTTTAGGGCTTTCAGCAAAAGAGTCCCTCTGAAAAAGTTCAATGGAGATAAACTTCCACTCTTCATGTTGTCCTGTTCTACTTGGCCACTGGGTGGAAAAATCACCACCCCTAAGCTAGACATCGCCTTACCAGTTTTTCACAAAATATGTGAACAAGGACTCTGGCCTTGAGCTGGGGCTTCAGAGAGATTGCTACATTTCTAAGATAAAAAAGTTACCAACTGGGCTCCATGGTGACAGCTGGCAAGGAGGAAAAAAAAGAGACAAAAAAGCTCTTCCATTCCAAGGTGTAATTGAAAAGTTAACGTGCACAGAACAGAGGAAAAAAAACAGAAACAAAAACTGATTTGTGTGAATTTCTGCAGACTGTGAACTTCTGAGCCCCTTCCCTTACATGTTGGGTACAAATACTAAAACTACCAAAACTTGGGGTTCAGGGGATTAATTGATTACAACAGAAGCAATGCCCTCTCAATACGGATGCAAACAAATAAAACTCCTTTCCTGTCTTTGGTGCTATCTTAGGTGCCTTTCCTTGTCCGTCTCTACAACAGTATAATTCTATACACTTTAACATTATTTATGTTTTCATAAAGTGGTCAATAGTTGCGATTAATTATGTAATGATGCAGATGTTTTCCAGAGTGCTCTATCAGGACGCAGGTTCATTTAAAGATCAAATAGGGGGGGGCATACAACCCGGTTCCACCGGGAACCTGTATCCCTCACTTTAGCCATCCTATTAGGAATAATAGTTGCTGAAGGGGTGGGCACAGGAACAACTGCCCTAGTCCGTGAGACACAACAAAGACACAATTAGAAGCAGAAATAGACCAAAGCTTAAAGACATTAAAAACCGACATCACAGCTTTACAGGAATTTTAACCTCTCTCTCTCTGAAGTTGTTTACAGAGCAGGCGAGTGTTGGACCTCCTCTTCATGAGAGAAGGGTGCCTTTTTGCTTGCATTGAGGAAAGAATGATGTTTTTTATGCCGACAATACTGGAGTTGTAAAAGAATCTATGAGTAAATTAAGAAAATTACTTGAAGAGTGTCAAAGAAAGACAGAGGCCCCCAAAGGGAGGTTTGAGTCTTGGTTCACATAGTCCACCTAGTTAACTACACTTTTATCCACCCAGGCTAGTCCATTAATAATTCTCATATTATTGTTAACTGTAGGACCCTGTTTGCTCAACCATGTAGTTTCTTTTCTCACCCAAATTGAACCTGTTATTAACCCTAACCATACACTGTTCTCTCAATCTAATTTTACAGAAGAGCGGGGACAGAGTTGGTCTTAAAATACAGGAATATAGAGGATCTTCCACCTGCTGAGAACCTCAAAGGTCCTTGAAGAAATGATCCCTGGAGAAGATGTAGTCAACTATGAAGGACCTGAGAGAGCAAAAGTCTTCCATGGCAAACAACCTGCTCATGATGAAGGGATGTGTCTGAATCAGCCACTCGCTTCTTAATGTAGAGAAGATGGACCAAAGCAGGGATGTGTTGAGAGCTGCTCCTGCGTGCCAATGGGTGACATACCATTCTAACTTGTGAAAGTGTCACAGAAAGTAGGGGCAGCCTCCTTCTCATGGGAACCTTGGAAGCAACTGTTAGGACAAAGTTGTTGTCAAGGCAGTGACCTCATTCAGTTCCTAAAGAAAGTGACCTCACCTAACTTCTATGGTGATGTAACTCTCTGAACTTGGAATCCAGGAAGCCTGGCACCCAGAGCCAGTCCCAGTCCCAGTCCCAGTTGTCAAACTTATTTTGATTTACCAAGGACAGACTCAGTCTTTCTTGGGACCTACTGATGTGAGGATGGTCAAATGCAAGAAAAGCTATGAAGAGGGGGCTTTCCTGAGAAAGCAGGCATTGGCTCACCACTGGATCCTAAAAACTTCACAGAGTTGGCCAAAAAGACCAGATTTGAGAAAGAACAGGCCATTTCCTGGAACATAGTATGGCCCACCAGTCAGAGGACTCTCCAGATAGTCACAGACCTACATGGGGGAAGGAGGTGCCTTTGTGATGTGGGTGTGAGTTTGTGGTTTTGTCTCATGTTCTGAGAATAGGTATGAAAGAAGGTTTGTTTTTTTTTGGAGTGAACGGTTTCTAGTAAGTCGTTTGACAACGCGAGTGTTTCTATGTCAGTGTATCCCACTGTGCCCGTGGTTGTAGACATTAGAAGAGAGAATGCATCAATGAATATGTCCTGTCAGCTAGAAAGCTTCCCAGCATTCATCCTTCCCAATTTATTAATGGACTGCAGCTTGCCTTATTGATGGCAACACTTACTATCTTTCTAAGATCCTGTTTTCTTCCTGAATTCTGGCCACTCTCCAGAATAGGCTCATGGTTTTGTGTTTAAGATATGTACAACCACGAAGCTCTTTGAAATGACCATGTACTAGATAGCTAAAGGGAATGGCGAGCATCTCAGAAAACTCAGATATCAATGTTACCAGTAAAGTCTCAGTGGAGAAACCCTGCTTGGGGCCTTTTGATTACCTAATCTTCTGTTGCCCTGAATGTCAGGAAGGTCTTTTCCTCAGGCCACCACTTTGTGAAGCCTGAAGAAAACAGTTTTCAAATGGAAATGAATGGGTATTACCTGTGGTTCTTTGCTTAATTGCTTTGGAGAGGATGTGTCTGAATCAGCCTATTTGCCCTGTGTGAGGCTGTGGCTTAGATTCTCACATTCTGATGGATATAAAGAAAGATCCCATGTGTACATCCAAGACCAAAATGGCCACAGAGCAGTCCTTGTGGATGAAGTCTCTCGCCTTCCTCTGTAACTTTCCTGAACTCCATCAAGTCAGAATAGGGATCCTTTGGGTCAAATGAGATCTTCAAAGCCCTGCAGAGGCTAGCCCATGGTTGCTTGGGTTTTCTCAAGACTCCAATTTACATAAAGAATCCAAACCCCACAGTCAGTTGACCTCAAATTGAAGAAGTGGAGCAGTATTAATGGGAGGCCTATTTGATCTCTCCTGGTTCACAAGAAGGGTGTCCATGCCACCCTGAATTAGGCAATTTAGGTGCAAGAGAGCTTATTTTGGACACGGACTTGAGCTGTGCCCCTCATGGAAAACTCTAGCCACAGGTTATTATGTGTGTCTATATGGAAGAAGATGAGCGCCACGTTGGAGTGTTTTTGTTTAAATTGTGGTCATTTGGGTGGCGGTTAGAAGAGATGACTTGGTTCACATGTGCTTGAACTCTGGTGTGATTTCCTTAGAGACTGAGTTCTGCAACTGAACTCAGAGAAGTATTGCCATGAATAGTGTTGAGATTTTAGGAAGCCAGGCATGAGTGTCGCCCTTGGAAACTGAGTTCTAGGCCCAGGGTGGCTTTCCACAGAGCACTGGGCCTCTCAGCCAGGATACCACATGATTTTATTCTGAAAGACTTGGCACCCATCGTTGAGAGTCAAAACTCATATGGACCTCACATTGTAGAGCTAAATGAGCTAAACATCATGTGATCTTTTCACCATTCTTTGGGAAGCCTTACCTGTGAGTGTTCTCAAGAGCTTTCATTGAAATGAGCTTCCTAACCATTTAATGGTTCCTGAATGAATTGAAACTCACAGTGCCTCCAACTTCATCCTTGAAAAATTGCTAGATAAATGCCATGAAATTTTTGAAATTCCCATCACCAGGTGGCACTGGAGAACCTTTGGATGACCTGTTGCTGGTCATGAATATTTCAGTGTCTTGTTTTACTGGGTTTCATGTAAATGGTGTAGAACAGAGATGTCAGTAAGTTGGACTCTGTTGAGTAGTGGGCCTAGAGCAGTGTTGGGCAGGTATGTGATAAAACATCTGTGATGGGGCCATGTGGATCTGCCATTGGCTTCCAAATGGCTTGTGACTGACATGGCACAGCCAGCAGAACCTTCTGTGTAAAGGCAACTTGTTATATGGAGCGATTTCAGGATATTGTTCAGAATCAGGTTGCTATGGTCAAGGGGTCAAGCTATGTGGGATAGAAGCCTGGTTCTTGTATCATCCTGCAGACCCTGATCCACCACACGTGACAGAACTCCCTCTTGCACTTTGTTGCAGTTGAACTCCTTGTATTTCGTGAAGCAAATACCAAACTCCCAGTGCAGCAGGAAGAAATACCACGAAATGGAGGATGACCATATGGCTTCACAGTCCACACTTGGAGACACTAAGCCCCAGTGGCCACAGTTTACCTACAAAGAGAGAATTCAGCACTGCTGCCTCGTGTTCATTGTAAAATAAGAAACTTTGTCCTCCTGGTCACATAGATGCAGACCCAGCTTTGAGGGTCTCACTACAAAGGAAGCTTAACTCGTGACAACAACCTATATTTCAGTGCCCAACCTCAGTGGCAGTTTCTCAAAAAGTTTTAGGCAAGCAGAGCTCCATGTTTGTGGAGTGTGTACCCTGTCCTTATTTTTGGAAACTCCTATTCCACCTCCAAGTTTGTGCACTCTTGAGCATTTTCCATTCCAAAAATGTAATCACAGATTTTGTAACTCTTGTCCTCTAATTGTGTCTTACTTGGGGCGAAGGTAATGTCAAGGCATGGTTCTGGATGAGACTGGGAAGATTTGTTGTAGCACATATTTGCATACACATTGGATTAATTTTCCTATTTTCCATTCGAAATTCTGAATCCCTGACACTAACCCATATTCTACTAGACTCTGACTACTAATCCTAATATGATGGAGAAAAATAACCCAAACAGTACATAAGTACATGCAGTTCAGAGTTCGACTTGCCATTTGCATGATAAAGGGTAGGTGTTATAAATTTAGTCAATTTTTAATTGAAATAGTTCTCCATGTGTTTTCAAAGTTAACAAATATGTGAATTACTGTCTCCCATTCTCTGGAGCCTATTCAGCACATGTATTTTTATATGCACAAATAGAATCCTGCGTGATATCACACGTACATTCTTGTGAGTTACATGACTTAGCAGATACAAAGTGTGAGAAGTGACCACTCCTCCTAAACCCTGTTGGAACTGAAAATTCAACCTATGGGTGAGCTTCCCAGTAGAACAACATTATACATAAACCCATGTTCAGTAAAATGAATGTTTTTGCATCTTTATGATATATATTTCATGATGAATTTCGATTGGCATATATATTGCTACTTATTAATGTCTCTGTTCGTGTGTGTGTGTGTGTGTGTGTGTGTGTGTGTGTGTGTGTGTGTATATATATATATATATATATATATTCTCTAGATTTTTAAAAATATGAAATATATGTGTCTTATATACAATCCCTAAATTCATTCATGTTCATGTATGTGGATTAATAATCAACTTTTCACAAGATTATTCTTAGAAATATTCATCCACCCGAAATACATATTTGTTTCCTAGTACTGAAAACTAACTTCAGTGAAAGGTGCATACAAATCCTAATATGTCTACATTAACTGACCCAGTTTAACATCAATGCATGTAGGTTACTATGGAACATGATGTGTATTTTGACGTTAATTTTTATTCCACACTGGTACATTACTATTCCTTCAGTTTATGTACATCATAGAATATATATTTTATTCACTAGTTAACAAATTTATAGGCATTTGTTTCACTTTCAATCACTTCCTGCTCCAGAACACATGAATTTCTCTACGTTTCTTCAGTGGTCTATTCATGAGACTTTTTTTCCAAATACATTTTTTTTTGATTTCCATAATCAATTTTGAAACAAAACTCACAAACCCTTCATGATAAACCATAACCCTAAGATGATCATTAGATATATAACTGGTTGGAATGAATGATTGTATATCAGTATAACATTTCTTATATATTTTCAGATATCTATTCAATCCATTATTTAAAGTGGATCCAGTTATATTATTTATTCACAGTATGGTCTATTCATGCATTATGTGTATATTCATAGAAACAGGGTACACATCTTTGTACGACTATACTAATTTATAAGTCTTCAAAATATTGTTCCAAGAAATGGTGGAAGAAATACTCATGTCACCTGATCTACATACACATTTTATCACAGAAATATTCTGGACACCAAAAGCAAAGGTCACACTTACAATTGTACCAAAGCCTAAATAGAAAGTGAGCATGGATTACTGAAAACATCCATGTCCATGTTGCCTAATGCTCTCAAATATCAATCCTATTGGTGACTACATATTTGTTTCTTCCTAAGATTATCTATTCAACCTCAAACCTGTTGAAAATGTCTAACCCTATCACACAATTTATACTTTGCTTGATTTCCTAATGTCTCTATTGATATCTGCTTTCCTACATGATTTCCCCAGTTCATCATTGTGACTGACTCTTCACATGTACTGACATTTACATACACTCTCTACCCGAAACCCTATTGCTAAAGAACTTTTGGTCCAAATCCTATACTCACTCTTCTTTCTAAACCTACAGACTACCTTCCTAATCCTACCGACTATCGCTTTTTGACTGGATGTTCTTTTCAACATTCAATCATCCAAAGTACAAGGTCCGATGCCAGTGTATATTGATTTATTTGAGACATCTGTGCAGCACATAACTCAAAGCTAGGTATCCCACTCAAGTCCCCAGTGCCCTTCTGGACTTCAAATCTTACCTAGATTTCTGCTTTCATAGTTATATTTCACATATATACTCTTATAAATATCACAGGTTGCCAATGCCATTATTCATCCCGCAGAATGATTCGTAACCCAAATCAAACCTATTATTAACCTTAACTATACACTGTTCCTTCAATATAACGTACAGAAGAGCAGGGACAGAGTGGGTCTTACAATATAGGAATGTAGATGATCTTCCACCTGCTGAGAACCTAAAAGATCCATGGAGAAATGATCCTTGGAGAATATATAGGCAGCTATGTAGGACCTGAGAGAGCAATAGTCATCTTCCATGGCAAACAACCTGGTCAGGGTGAATTGATGTGTCTGAATCAGCCTCTGTCTTCTTAAAGTAGAGAAGATGGACCAATCCAGGCCTGTGTGGAGAGCTGTTCCTGGGTGCCTATGGTTGATATACCATTCTAACTTCTGAATGTGTCACAGGATGTTGGGGCAGCCTCCATCTCATGGGAACCTTGGAAGCAACTGTTAGGACAAAGTGGTTACCGAGGCAGTGACCATATTCAGTTCCTGAAAGAAGTGACCTCACTTCACTTCCTTGGTGATGTAATTCTCTGAACTTGGGATCCAGGAAGCCAGGCACCCAGAGTCAGTCTCACTCTGAGTCCCAGTGGGCTAACTTGTTTGCTTTTCCCAAAGACATAGTCAGTCTTTCTTGGTACCTACTGATGTGAGGATGGCCAAATTCCAGCAGAGCTCTGAAGAGGGGCCTTTCCTGAGAAAGTAGGTAGTGGCGAACCACTGGCTCCTGACAACTTCACAGAATTGGCCAAGGAGACCAGAACTGAAACAGGACAGGACATTTTTGGGGAACATAATATGGCCCACCAGTCAGAAGACACTCCGGATAATCACAGACCTACTTGGGGGAAATAATTGCCTTTGCCATTGTAGGTGTGAGTTTGTGTTTTTTTCTGATGTTCTGAGAATAGCTAGGAAAGGTGGTTTGTTTGGTTTGGAGTGGACTATTTCTAGTAAGTCGTTTGACATGGTGAGTGTTTCTATGTCTGTGTATTCCACTGTATCCGTTGTTGTAGACATTAGAAAAGACAATGCATCAATGGATGTGTTGTCTCTAGTTGAAAGCTTCCCCGCATTCTTACTGCCCAATTGATGAATGGACTGCAGCTTGCCTTATGGATGGGCAACATCTACTATCTTCTTAAGTTCCTGTTTTCTTCGTGTTTTCCAGCCACTCTCCAGAATAGGCTCATGGTTTTGAGTCCCAGATATGTAACACCACAAGGCTCTGTGACATGGCCATGTACTGGATAGCTTAAGGGAATGGGAGCATCTCAGAAAAATCAGATATCAGTGTGACCAGTAAAGTCTCAGTGGAGAAACCCTTCTTTGGGCCATTTGCTTACTTCTGTTTCTATTACCCTGAATGTCAGGAAAGTCTTTGCCTCAGGCCACCCTGTTGTGTAGCCTTAAGACGACTGTTTTCATATGGAAATGAATGGACATCACCTGTGGCTCTTTGCTTAATTGCTTTGGAATGGAATGTGTCTGATTCAGCCTCTTGTCCTTGAATGAGGTTGTGGCTTAGATTCTCAGCACCTGATGGATCTAAAGAAAGATCCCATGTGATTTCAAAACCAAAATGACAAAAAGAGAAGTCATTGTGGATGAATATTTTTGACTTCTTGTTTTATGTTCCTGACCTCCATCAAGTGAGAATAGGGATCCTTTGGGTCAAATGAGTCTTTGAAATCCCTGCAGAGGCTAGCCCATATGTGCTTGGGTTTTCTCATGACTCCAAATCACATCAAGAATTTATAGGCTTCAGCCAGTAGGCCTCAAATTGGAGAAGCGGAACACTTTAACAGCAGCAATATTTGATCACTCCTGGTTCACAGGAATAGTGTTCAGGCCACCATGTTTTTAGGCAAATGAGGGGCAAGTGAGCTTATTTTGGACACTACCTTGTGCTCATTGAAACCTCCAGCTAGAGGTTATGATGAGTGTCTACATGGAAGAAGATTATGGCCCTGTGGGAGTGATTTCATTTTAATTTTGGTCATTTTTGTGGCAGTTGAAAGGGATGACTGGGTCCACCTGGGCTTGAACTCTGGTATGATTTACCCTTAGAGACTGAGTTCTGGAACTGACCTCAGAGAAGTATTGCCATGAATTGTGTTGGGATTTTAGGAGGCCACGCATGAGACTCACTCTTGGAAACTGAGATCTAGGCCCAGGGTGGCTTTCCACAGAGGCCTGGGAATCTCAGCCAGAATATCACATGATTTTATTCTGAAAGACTTGGTAGCCATAGTTGAGAGTCAAAACACACATGGACCTCACATTGTAGACGTCAATTGGCCTGGCTTCATGTGACCTGTTGGCAACTCTTTGAGAAGCCTTGACTTTAGAGTTCTCCAGAGCATTCATTGAAATGAGCTTTCTCAACACTTAACGGTTCCTGAATGAATTGAAACCCACAGTGCCTCTAACTTCATCCTTGAAAACTTGCTAGATAAATACCATAAAATTTTGGAAATTCCCATGACCAGGTGGCACTGCAGAAACGTTGGATGTCCTGTTGCTGATCATGTGTATACCAGAAAGTGCCTTGTTTGACTGGGTTTCATGAAAATGGTGTAGAATACGAGATGCCAGGAATTTGGAGCCTGCTGAGTAGTGGGCCTAGAGCAGTGGTGGGGAGGTGTGTGATGAAACATCATGGTGGGGCCATGTGGATCGGCTATCGGCTTACAAATGGCTTGTGACTGATATGGCGCAGCCCCCATTCCCTTGTATGTAAAGGCATCTTGTTATATGGAGAGGTTTCAGGGCAATGTTCATAATCAGGTTGCTATGGTTATTGGGACAAGCTATGTGGGATAGAAGCCTGGTTGGTACATTCTCCTGCAGACGCTAACCCACCCCACGTGACAGAACACCCTCCAGCACTGTATCCCAGATGAACTTCTTATATTGTGTGAAGCAAGTACCAAATTCCCAGTGTAGCAGCAAGAAACACCACGAAAATTGGAGGATGATCAAATGTCTTCACTGTCCCCACCGGGAGACACTTAGCCTCCAGTGGACACAGTTTACCTACAAAGAGAAAATTGAGCACTGCTTCCTCATGTTCATTGAAATATAAGAAATCATGTCTTCCAGGTCACATAGATGCAGACCCAGCTTTTATGTTCTCACGACAAAGGAAGTCAAAGCTCATGACAACAACATATATTTCAAGTGCCCAACCTCAGAAGCCGTATTCCAAGAAGTCTTAGGCCAGCAGAGCTCTTTGTTTGTGGAGTGTTTACCCTGTCCTTTACTTTTGGAAACGCCTCTACCACCTCCAAGGTTGTGAACTCCCGAGCATATTCCATTAAATATATGTATTCATAGATTTTCACACTTTTCTACTATAATTGTGTCTTACTTGGGTGAAGGTAATGTCAAGGCATTGTTCTGGATGTGAGTGGGAAGATTTTTGTGTAGCACATATTTACACACACACTGGATTCATTTTTCAATTTTTATTTTGAAATACTGAATCCCTGACACTAACCCATACCCTACTAGACTCTGAATTATGATCCTAATATGATGGTGAAAAATAACCCAAAAAGAATAGAATACAAGCAGTTCAGAGGAGGCATGGTGTATGGTTGGAATTGCCTTTTGCATTATATTTTGTAGGAGTTATAAATCTAGTCAATTTTTTGTTGAAATAGTTCTACATGTGTTTTTAAAATTAACAAATATATGAATCCCTGTCTCCCTTTCTCTGTAGCCTATTCAGCACATGTATTTTTATATGCACATATAGTATCCTACCTGATATCACTCGTATACACTTGTGAGGTGGCTGAATTTGCAGATGCAAATTGAGAGAAGAGATCACTCCTCCTGAACGCTGTTGGAACTGAAAATTCAACCTATGGGTGAGCTTCCTAGATGAATAACATTATTCATAATTTCATGTTCAGTAAAATTAATATTTTTCAGTCTGTTGATTATATATATTTCATGATAAATTTCTATTGGCATATATATCACTACTTTTTTTATTGGTTGCTCAAAACATTACAAAGCTCTTGACATATCATATTTCATACATTAGATTCAAGTGGGTTATGAACTCCCATTTTTACTCCAAATACAGATTGCAGAATCACATCAGTTAAACATCCATATTTTTACATAATGCCCTATTAGTTAATGTTGTATTCTGCTACCTTTCCTATACTCTACTATCCCCCCTCCCTTCTCTTCCCATCTTTTCTCTCTACCATACCTACTCTAATTCATTTCCCTCGTTGTTTATTTTCCCACAACCTCTTATATGTAATTTTGTGTAACAATAAGGGTCTCTCTCCATTACCATGCAATTTCCCTCTTCTCTCCCTTTCCCTCCCACCTCATGTTTCTGCTTAATGTTAATCTTTTCTTCATGCTCTTCCTCCCTGCTCTGTTCTTAGTTGCTCTCATTATATCAAAGAAGATATTTGGTATTTGTTTTTTAGGGATTGGCTAGCTTCACTAAGCATAATCTTCTCTATTGCCATGCATTTCCCTGCAAATTCCATGATTTTGTCATATTTTAGTGCTGCGTAATCCTCCATAGTATACAAAGGTCACATTTTTTTTTATCCATTCATCTATTGAAGGGCATCTGGGTTGGTTCGACAGTGTAGCAATTGTGAATTGTGCTGCTATGAAAATCGATGTGGCAGTATCACTGTAGTACGCTCTTTTAAGGTCTTCAGGGAATAGTCCAAGAAGGGCAATAGCTGGGTCAAATGGTGCTTCCATTCCAAGCTTTCACAGGAGACTCCATACTCCTTTCCAAATTGGCTGCACCAGTTTCAGTCCCACGAGCAATGTACAAGAGTACCCTTTTCCTCACATCCTCGCCAGCACTTGTTGTTGTTTGACTTCATTATGGCTGCCAATCTCACTGGATTGAGATGGTATTTTAGGGTGGTTTTTATTTGCGTTTCTCTTACTGCTAGAAATGGAGAGCATTTTTTCATGTACTTGTTAATTGATTCTATGTCCTCCTCTGAGAAGTTTCTGTTCAGGTCCTTGGCCCATTGGGTTATTGGTTATATTATTCTCTAATTTTCTGAGTTCTTTGTATACTTTGTATACTCTAGATATTAGGGCTCCATGTGAAGGTTGAGGACTAAAAATTTGTTCCCATGATGTAGGCTCCATATTTACCTCTCTTATTGTTTCTCTTTCTGAGAAAAAAAAATTCAGTTTAAGTAAGTCCCATTTCTTGATTCTTGTTATTAACTCTTGTTCTATGGGTGTCCTATTAAGGAATTTGGAGCCTGACCACACAATATGTAGATCTGAGCCAACTTTTTCTTCTATCAGACGCAGAAACTCTGATTTGAATCTAGCT
Organism: Callospermophilus lateralis; assembly: GCF_048772815.1. Taxonomy (NCBI): domain Eukaryota; kingdom Metazoa; phylum Chordata; class Mammalia; order Rodentia; family Sciuridae; genus Callospermophilus; species Callospermophilus lateralis. The sequence goes on along the minus strand of NW_027512677.1, from coordinate 117,199 downwards.
CCTTGATCCACTTTGAGTTAACTTTTGTGCAGGGCGAGAGGAGGGGATTCAGTTTCATTTTGTTGCATATGGATTTACAGTTTACCCAACACCATTTGATGAAGATGCCATCCTTCCTCCATTGCAGGCCATTAGCTCTTTTATCAAATATAAGATAGTTGTAGCTTTTGGGATTAGTCGCTGTGTCCTCCATTCTTTACCATTGGTCCACCCCCCTGTTTTGGTACCAGTACCATGCTGTTTTTATTATAATTGCTCTGTAATATAGTTTGAAATCTGGTATTGCTATACTGCCTGATTCACACTTCCTGCTTAGAATTGCTTTTGTTATTCTGGGTCTTTTATTTTTCCATTTGAATTTCATAATTGCTTTATCTATTTCTACAAAAAATTCCTTTGGGATTTTGATTGGCATTGCATTAAACCTGTAGAGAACTTTTGGTAATATAGCCATATTGATGATGTTAGTTCTTCCTATCCATGAACGGGGTATATTTTTCCATCTTCTAAGATCTTATTCTATTTCTCTTTTTAGGGTTCTGTAGTTTGCATTATATAAATCTTTCACCTCTTTTGTTAGGTTGATTCCCAAGTATTTAATTATTTTGAGGAAATTGGGAATGCAGTGTTTTGACTCATTTTTGTTTCAGAAGTTTTGTCGCTAATATACAGAAATGCCTTCGATTTATGCATGTTGATTTTCTATCCTGCCACATTGCTGCATTCATTTATTAGTTCTAGTAGTTTTTTCTGTAGACCCTTTTGGGTCTTCTATGTATAGAATCATGTCATCTGCAAATAGTGATAAGTTAAGTTCTTCTTTTCCTATTTTTATGCCTTTAATGTCTTTCATCTCTCTAATTGCTCTGGCCAGTTTTTCGAGAACTATATTGAATAGAAGTGGTGATAGAGGACATCCCTGTCTTGTTCCAGATTTTAAAGGGAATGCCTTCAATTTTTCTCCATTCAGAATGATGCTAACCTGAGGCTTAACATAGATAGCTTTTACAATGTCGAGGTAAGTTCCTGTTATCCCTAGTTTTTAAAATGTTTTGAACATAAAGGAATGCTCTACTTTGTTGAATGTTTTTTCTGCGTCTATCGAGATGATCATATGGTTCTTATCTTTAAGTCCAATGATGTTGTGAATAACATTTATTAATTTCCATATATTGAACCAGCCTTGCATCCCAGGGATGAATCCTAGTTGATCATGGTGCAAAATTTTTTTGATGTGCCTTTGTATCCAATTCGCCAGAATTTTAATGAGGATTTTTGCATCTAGGTTCATCAGAGATATTTGTCTGTAGTTTTCATTCTTTGAGGTGTCTTTGTCTGGTTTCAGAATCAGGGTGATGTTGTCCTCATAGAACGAATTTGGCAGAGCTCCCAGTTTTTCTATTTCCTGAATAACTTGAAAAGTAATGGTATTAATTCTTCTTTAAAGGTTTTGTAAAACTCTGCTGTATACCCATCCGGTCCTGGGCTTTTCTTGGTTGGTAGTCTTTTGATTGCTTCTTCTACTTCATCCATTGATATTGGTCTGTTTAAATTGTGTGTTCCCTTATGACTCAGTGTGGGCAAATCATATGACTTAAGAAATTTATCAATGTCTTCACTATTTTTTATTTTATTGGAATACAGGTTTCCAAATAATTTCTAATTTTCTTCTGTATTTATGTTGCATCTGTTGTGATATTGCCTTTTTCATCCCGTATGTTAGTAATTTGAGTTCTCTCTCTTCTTCTCTTCATTAGCATGGCTAAGGGTCTGTCGATCTTATTTATCTTTTTGAAGAACCAACTTTTAGTTTTGTTAATTTTTTCAATAGTTTCTTTTGTTTCAATTTCGCTCTGATTTTAATTATTTCTTGCCTTCTGCTACATTTGCTGTTGTTTTGCTCTTCCTTTTCTAGGGCTTTGAGATAAAGTGTGAGCTCATTTATTTGTTGTTTTTTTTTCTTTCTTTCTTTTTTTGAGGAATGACCTCCAGGAGATGAATTTACCTCTTAAAACTTCTTTCATTTTGTCCCATAGAATCTGATATGTTGTGTCTGTATTTTCATTTATCTCTAAGAATTTTTTGATTTCCTTCTTTATGTCTTCTGTAACCCATTGATCATTCAGTAACATATTGTTCATTTTGCATGTAATGTATGATTTTTTCTTTTTTCTTTTATCATTGGTTTCCAGTTTCATTCCATTATGATCACAAAAAATTCATGGTATTATCTCCTCCCCTTTATATTTACTGAGGGTTGCCCTATGGCAAAACATATGGTCTATTTTTGAGAAGGATCCCTGTGCTGCTGAGAAAAAAGTATATCCACTTGATGATGGTTGATATATTCTATATATGTCACTTAAGTCTAGGGTATTGATTGTGATATTGAGTTCTATAGTTTCTTTATTCAACTTTTGTTTGGAGGATCTGTCCAATGGTGAGAGACGTGAGTTGAAGTCACCCATAATTATTGTACTGTGGTCTATTTGATTCTTGAACTTGAGGAGAATTTGTTTAATGAACGTCGCAGCACCATTATTTGCTGCGTGAATATTGATAATTGTTATGTCTTGTCAGTGAATGGTTTCTTTTAACAGTATATAATGTCCTTCCTTATCCCTTTTGATTAAATTAGTCTTGAGGTCGATTTTATTCTATAGGAGGATGGCCACCCCTGCTTGGTTACGAGGACTGTGTGCATGGTATAAATTTTCCCAATCTTTCACCTTCAGCTTGTGTATGTCTTTTCCATTCAGATGTGTCCCCTGGAGGCAACTTATTGTTGGATTTGTTTTTTTTTAATTCAAGTTACAAGCCTATGTCACTTTATTGGAGAGTTTAAGCCATTAACGTTAAGAGTTACTATTAATATATGGTTTGTACTGCCACCCATATTTGCTTATATCTTTTTTTAAAATTAGTTTGTTTCTCCATGATTAGCTTTTCCCGCCCTCTGTCATTACTGAGGCACTTCCCACTGATGGTTTACATTGTTGATTTTCATTTCTTCCTCGTGTAGTGTTTTGCTCAAGATGCTTTCCAATGCTGGTTTTCTGGCTGCATATTCTTTTAGCTTTTGTTTATCATGAAATATTTTTATTTTGTTGTCTTACATTAAGCTTAATTTTGCTGGATACATAATTCTTGGTTGGCATCCATTGTCTTTCAGTGTTTGAAGTACGTTGTTCCAGGATCTTCTCACTTCCAGCATCTGTGATAAAAAAAAAACCATTGTTAACCTTTTTGTTTTACCTCTGATTGTAATCTGCCTCCTTTCTCTGGTAGGTTTTAATATTTTCTCTTTGTTTTGTATATTGGATATCTTCATAACAATGTGTCTTGGCATTGGTCTACTGTGATTTTGTGTGCTCAGTGTCCTGTAAGCATCTACAATTTGTTTATCTGTTTCCATTTTTATTTTTGGAAAGTTTTCTCTAATTATTTCATTCAGCAGGTTACTCATTCCCTTGGTTTGAATCTCTGTACCTTCCTCTTTCGGGATGACTCATAAGTTTGTTTTTTTAATGTTATCCCATATCTCTTGGATGTTTTCTCATAATTTTTTACAGCATTTCTTTCTTGGATAGAGTTTTTTCAAGATGATATATTTTGTCTTCATTATCTGACATTCTGTCTTCTACTTGCTCCACTCTGTTAGTGATACTCTCAATTGAGTTTTTAATTTGGTTTATCATTTCCTTCATTTCTAGAATTATTGTTTGATTTTTCTAATAATCTCTATCTCCTGATAAAGATGCTTAATTTCTTATTTTATCTGTTTATGTAATTCATTTTCAATGCGTTCTTTCACTGTTTGTTTTTGTTGTCTCGTATCCTCTTTAATGTTCCATTACATCTGTCTAAGGTATTCCTTGAGTTCTTTATATGACCATTTTTCTGATGACTCCAGATGCTCTTGAATATTTAGGCTGTCCTTCATTGTTTGTACTTTTTTTCTTCCTTGCTTTTTTATGCTGCTCATGTTACTTCTTGTTCTGTTTGACTACTGAGTTACTGCTTACTCTTATAAATTTATTTGATGCTTGGAAGGAAAGATATTAGAAGGGAAGGGAAGAAGTCACTAAAGAGAATGAGAGTATCCAGGTAGAATTCAAGGAAGGGGTATAATAAAATTGAAAAGAAATGAAAAGACAAAAGAAAAAAATAGAAAATAAAGAAAGAAAATTTTAAGTAATAATGATAATTAAAAAATGAAAATTAAAATTTAAAATAATAATAATAATAATGAAATAAAAAATTAAAAAAATAAAAAACATTAAAAAAGTTAAAGAACAACAACAAAAATGAAAATGAAAGGAAAAGAAAAACATACAAATAATATAATAATAATAATACATGCAGTACTAGAGTTCAATTAACTTCTCTTCCAGTAGGTGGAGCTGTGTGCACTGGGCCAAGCTTCTCCTCTAAATAAGTGGGAACAAATCACTGTGCAGCAGCTCTTCCTCCCAGACTCGGTGGGTCTCCAATCCTGAGTGCCTAGGGCCTTCTCTTGTGCTTCCTCAAGCCAGGCCCCGCTCACCTTTGACGCTCACCACAATACTGGTTACACACCAGGCCTCTGCTCCTGGTAGCCCTGTTTTAATGAACGCCTGGGCACACTCTCCCTGTTTGCCTCCCTCAGACCCTAAGTTTGTAGAGCTTTGTCCTGAGAACCACCAGCGAATTTTCCTGTCTTCCGGGAGCCATGCCCCTGGTAGGTGGTGTAAGAGACCTCAATTGTCAGCACTGGTGGGAGTGGTAGCCGGGAATTCCACGCCGCAAGTCCCGAGCCAATCCTGTTTCCCTAGGTCTGGCTATCGTGCTCCTGGGAGAGCTGGGAGGGGCCCTTGAGGTTTCCCCGTGGTGTTGAGAGAGATGGCAATGGGATTACACACTTGTCGCGTTGGTTTCAATGAAGTTATCTCCTCCGCCTGTAATGTCAGTTCTATGCCATGGTGGTATCCCATTAAAATGGTGACCGTTTGTTCCCTTTGCTGGGTGACCAATGCAATGGGTGGGTCCTGACTATCTCTCCCAAGCCCCATTTCAATCCTGTGGCCACTGCCTATGAAGGCTCAGTTGTCTTTTAACTCTGTCAATTCAGAAAGCCCAACCAGTTATTTCAGCGGGAATGTTAGTGCTGAGTCACAAAAACCAGACGAATCTAAGCTTGAATGCAGCCAATCCGGGCTCTGTGTGTGTTCTGAGGGGCCCAGACTGTTCGCCCCAGATTCACAACAGGTCAACATTGCCTAGTGATTCTGAGCAAACAGCATTTAGACAGTTTATGACTTCCTATGCCCGTGCAGCTGAAGAGATCAGAGACTTGATTTCTCCATGCCTGCCTTCATAATGGATCTCCTGTATTGCTACTTTTTAATATCTGTGCATGTGCGTGTTTGTATATATATATAAATATATATATATATATATATATATATATATACACACTCTTCAGATTTTTCAAAATATGAAATATATGTGTCTTATTATACACTTCCTAAATTCATTCATATTCATATCTGTGGATTTATAATCAACTTTCCACAAGATTATTCTCATAATAATCATTCACCTGCAATACATATTGTTTCCTAGTACTGAAAACTAAATTCAGTGAATGGTGCATACAAACCCTATTATTTCTACATTTACGTAGCCAGTTTAAAATCAATGCAAGTAGATTCCTAGGGGACATGATGTGTATTTTGACTTTCATTTTTATTCAACACTTGTACGTTACTATGTCTTCAGTTTATCCACATCATAGGATATATATTTCAGTCACAAATTAGAAAATTTATAGGCATTTGTTTCACGATCAATCACTTCCTGATTCAGAACACATGCATTCCTCCATGTTTCTTGACTGGTCTTTTCATGAGACTTCTTTCCAAACACATTACTTTCGTTTAACATCATCACTTATAAAGCAAAACTCAAACACCATTCATCATAAATCATAATCCTAATATTACCATTAGATATATAACTGGTTGGAATGAATGATTGTATATCAATATAAGATTTCTTATATATTTTCACATGTCATTTCAATCCATTATTTAAAGTGGAATCAGTTATGTTATTTATTCATAGTATGGTCTATTCATGCATTATCTCTATATTCATAGACAGAGGTTACACCTCTTTGTGCCCCTAATACTAATGTATGCGTCTTCAAATTATTGCTCCCAGAAATGGTGAAAGAAATACTCATGTCACCTGATCTACATATACATTTTATCACAGTAATATTCTGAACAACAAACAAATAAAATATCACACTTATGATTGTACCAAAGCCTAAAAGGAAAGTGAATGTTGATAACTAATAGCATCCATGTCCAGGTTGCCTAATGCTCTCAAATGTCATTCCCATTCATGACGACATATTTGTTTTTTCCTATGATTATATATTCAAACTCAAGCCTGTTGAAAATGTCTAATCCTATCCCTCACTTTATACTTTGCCTGATTTAGTAATGTCTCTATTGACACCTGCTTTCCTACATATTTTCCCCAGTTCATCATTTTGGCTTACTCTTCACATGTGCTGACATTTACATTCACTCTCTAAACAAAACCCTATTGCTAAAGAAGCTTTTTTTTTCCAAATCATATACTCACTCTTCTTCCTAAACCTACTGACTATCCTCCTAATCCTACCAACTATCCCTTTTTGACTGGATGTTCTCTTCTACATTCAATCATCCAAGGTACAAGGTCCTATGCCATTGTATTTCGATTTAACTGAGACAATTGTACAGAACATTATTCAACACTAAGTATCCAAACCAAGGGCCCAATGCCCTTCTGGGCTTCAAATCTTTCTTAGATTCCCGTTTTTATACATATATTTCACCTATATATTCTTATAAATATCACAGGTTCCCAATCCCATTATTCATCCTGCAGAATGATTCCTAACCCAAATCAAAAATATTATTAACCCTAACCATACACTAACTTTGCAGGAGAGCAGGAACAGTGTGGGTATTAAACTACAGGAATCTAGGGGATCTTCACCTGCTGAGAAACTCAAATGTTCATGCAGAAATAATCCCTGGTGAAGATGAAGGCAGCTATGAAGTACCTCAGAAAGCAAAAGTCAACTTCCATGGCAATCATCCTGGTCAGGATGAAGGGTTGTGTCTGAATCATTCTCTCTCTTCTTAATGTATAGAACATGGACCAAACCAGTCCTGTGTGGAAGCTGTTCCCGGGTGCTTATGGTTGATATAACATTCTAACTAGAGAAAGTGCCACATGAAAATCGGGGCAGCCTCCACCTCATGGTACTTTTGGAAGCAACAAAGTGGTTGCCAAGGCAGTGACATCATTCAGATCCTGAAGAAAGTGATCTCACCTCACTTCCTTGGTGAGGGAACTCTCTGAACTTGGGATCCAGGAAGCCAGGCACCCAGAGACAGTCCCTGTTCTAGTCCCAGTGGTCTCACATGTTTGGAATTACCAAGGACAGAGTCAGTCTTTCTTGGTACCTACAGATGTGAGGATGTCCAAATGCCAGGAAACCTCTGAAGAGGGGCTTTCCCTGAGAAAGCAGGTAGTGGATCATTTTCTGAGAATAGGTAGGAAAGGCGGTTTGTTTGGTATGGTGTGGAATATTTCTATTAAGTCCTTTGACAAGGTGAGTGTTTCTATGTGTGTGTATCCCACTGAGTCCATTGTTGTAGACATTAGAAAAGACAATGCATCAATGGATGTGTCCTGTCTAGTAGAAAGCTTCCCAGCATTCATCCTGCCCAATTCATGAGTGGACTCTGGCTTGCCTTATGGATGGGCAACACCTACAAGCTTCCTAATTTCCTGTTTTCTCTCTCAATTCAGCCCACTCTCCAGAATAGTATCATGGTTTTGTGTCCAAGATTTGTACCACCTCCAAGATCTGTGACATGGCTATGTACTGGATAGCTGAAGGAAATGGCTAGCATCTCAGAAATCTCAGATATCTGTTGACCAGGAAAGTCTCAGTGGAGAAACCCTGCTTTGGTCCTTTTGCTTAACTATTGTTCTGTTGAATGTCAGGAAGTTTTTTGCCTCAAGCCACCACTTTGTGAACCCTGAAGAAAACAGTTTTCAAATGGAAATGAATGGGCATCACCTGTGGCTCTTTGCTTAATTGCTTAGGATTGGGATATGTCTGAATCAGCCTGTTGGCCCTGTGTGACGCTGTGGCTTAGATTCTCATCACCTGATGGATCTAAAGATAGATCCCATGCGTGCATCCAAAACCAAAATGGCAAAAAGATCAGATATTGTTGATGAACTCTCTTGCCTTCCTCTGGTAGGTTCCAGATATCCATCAAGTGACAATAGGGATTCTTTGGGTCAAATGAGTTCTTCAAAGCCCTGCAGAGGCTAGGCCATAGGTGCTTGATTATCATGACTCCAATTCACTTAAAGAATCTAAACCCCAAAGCTAGAAGGCCTCAAGTTGGAGAAGCCAAGCAATATTAAAGGTAGGCCTATTTGATTACTCCTGGTTCACAGGAAGAGAGTCCAGGCCACCCTTACTTTAGGCAAATGCGGTGCAAGGAGCTTATTTTGGACACTGTCGTGGGCTGCATCCCTTATGGCAACCTCCAGCCAGAGGATATAATGAGTGTCTATATGGAAGAAGATGAGGGCCATGTGAGAGTGTTTTGGTTTTAATTGTGGACATTTGTCTGGCGGTTGGAAGAGATCACTGGGTCCACCTAGGCTTGCACTCTGGTGTGATTCCCCTTAGAGACTGAGTTCTTTTACTGATCTCAGAGAATTATTGCCAGGAATTGTGTTGGAATTTTAGATGGCCATGCATGAGAGTTGCCCTTGGAAAGTGACATCTAGGCCCTAGTTGACTTTCCACAGAGCACAGGGAATCTCAGCCAGGATAACACATGATATTATTCTTAAAGACTTGGCAGCCATATTTGAGAGTCAAAACACACATGGACCATACTTTGTAGACCTCAATGGGCCTGGCTTAATCTGACTTTTGGCCACTTTTGGAAGCCTTGCCTGTAAGAATTCTCCAGAGTTTTCATTTAATGGTTTCTGAGTGAATTGAAATCCACAGTGCCTCCAACTTCATCCTTGAAAATTGGCTATATCAATATCATGAAATTTTTGAAATTCCCATGACCGGGTAGCACTGGAGAACATTTGGATGTCCTCTTGCTGATCATGAGTATACAGGACAGTGCCTTGATTGACTGGGTTTTATGAAAATGGTGTAGAACAGAGATTCCAGTAAGTTGGATCTTGCTGAGTAGTTGTTCTAGAGCAGTGGTTGGCAGGTGTGTGATAAAACATCTGTGGTGGGGGCATGTGGATCTGCCATTGGCTTCCAAATGGATTGTGACTGACATTTTGCAGTCAGTAGAACCTTATATGTAAAAGCATATTGTTATATGGAGAGGTTTCAGGGCAATGGTCAGAATCAGGATGCTATGGTCAATAGGGCAAGTTATGTGGGATAGAAGCCTGGTTGGTGCATTCTCCTGCAGAACTCGACACACCACACTTGACAGAACTCACTTCAGCACTGTGTCCCAGGTGAACCCTTGTATTTAATGAAGCAAATACCAAACTCCCAGTGCAGCAGCAAGAAACACCACGAAAGTGGAGGATGACCAAATGAATTTACAGTCCACACGGGGAGACACCTAGAATCCAGTGGCCACAGTATACCTACAAATAGAAAATTCAGCACTGCTGCCTCATGTTTATTGGAAAATAAGAAACCATGTCATCCAGGTCACATAGATGCAGAACCAGATTTGATGGTCTCACTACATATGAAGCTAATGCTTCTGACAACAGCATATATTTCATTGCCCAACCTCACAGGCAGTTTCTTCAGATGTTAGGCTGGCAGAAATTCATGTTTTTGGAGTGATTACCCTGTCCCTTACTTTTGGAAACTCCTCTACCAACTCCAAATTTGTGAACTTCTGAGCATTTTCCATTCCACATATGTATTCACAGATTTTCTAAATGTTCTCCTCTAATTGTGTCTTATGTACGGCGAAGGTAATGTCAAGGCATTATTCTGAATGAGAGTGGGAAGATTTTTGTGTAGCACATATTTGCATACACATTGGATACATTTTCCAATTTTCCATTCGAAATACTGAATCCCTGACACTAACACATGCCCTACTAGACTTTGACTTCTTATCCTAATTTGATGGAGAATAATAACCCAAACAGAATACAAATACAAGAGGTTCACAGGAGGCATGGTGTATAATTGGACTTGCCTTTCGTATGATAAATTGTAGGTGTTATAAATCTAGCGAATTTTAATTGAAATAGTTCTCCATGTGTTTTCAAAGTTAACAAATATGTGAATAACTGTCTCCCTTTCTCTGTAGCCTATTCATCACATGTATTTTTATAAGCACATACAGAATTCTACCTGGTATCAGTCGTACATTTGGTGAGGTGGCTGGCTTGGCAGATACAAATTGTGAGAAGAGATCACTCCTACTTAACGCTGTTGGAACTGAAAATTCAACATATGGGTGAGCTTTTTATTTAAACAACATGAATCCATGTACATTTAAATGAATATTTTTGGATCTGTGGATGATATATATTTCATGGTGAATTTCAATTCACATACATAATGCTACTTTTTAATGTCTGTGTGTGTGTGTCTGTGTGTGTATATATATATATATATATATATATATATATATATATATATATATATATAGTCACTCTCCAGATTTTTCAAAATATTTAGTATATTTTTCTTTTTATACCCTCCCTAAATTCATTCATATTCATGTATGTGGATTTATAATCAACTTTTCACAAGATTATTCTCAGAAATATTCCTCCACCTGAAATACATATTTTTTTCCTTCTACTGAAAACTAACTTTGGGGGATCACATGATGGCGGCGAATGGAGTGCATTACCCCCATGTACCACGTCACTGTGCGGGAAAATGACGAGTTAGAACGGCTAAAACCTATCTTGTTAGGAATTTCCAGCAAATTTGGGGTGCTCCAAAACCTAGTGGACATATATCCATCTCACGAGGATCAGCTACGGGGGCTCAAACGCGAGTGATTTTTCCGCACGGAGGGTCATGCTGCTTATTCAGCAAATTGCCCTGCAGCTAGAGTGTGTGGCGCGCACTGGGAAAAGACGAAATAGCATCGCAAATATACAGTGGTGCGGATTCTATGGGCTCCTGCCCGCTATGCAATTACTGTGCTCAGTGCTGAATTCTGGGATTGAGACGGGGATGGATGTGGTCCAATTCCGTTCTCCATACCGGTCAGACCACAGAGGAAGCCAGCGTCCACCATCTTGAAGAGCTGACGTCACCATCCCTGTTTTCGACTGATCGCAGCTCATTCAGCTATAGAACAGGTAATTTCAGGATTCCATTCACCTTTGCTTCGCAGACAAATTACTCAGGCTCAGTGCTAAAGAACCCGCAGAAACTGCTTCTTGGAGCCTGCTCCTATTAGAACATACACTGAGCCCAGAGCGGCCAAATTTGGCCTCCCTGAACTGATCTGGCCCAGGGCTCAAGAACCCGTGGAAACTGCTTCCTGGTCCGGGTCTTGCTGAATAATGTGGAGGTAAATATCAACCGAGCCTTCATAGGCAGTGGCAACAGGATTGAGACGAGGCTTGTGAGGGCAAGTCAGGACTCACCCATTGCTTTGGTCACCCAGCAAAGGGAACGAAATGCTGCCTTTTGCATGGGATACCAACATGGCAGAGATCTGATGTCATCAGAAAGCAGCGGAGGAGATAACTTCATTAATACCAGCGGTGACAGAAACAGTTGGTCTCCTGGTAAAGAAAGTGAGTCAGAAACACTCGAGTCTCTCTCACTTTGTCATCAAGCCAGAGGGGCAGAGCAGAGCCACTGTCCATGCCTGGAACAGGCCCAGCGACACACCTGCATGATACTCACTTCACTCCAATTGGAATAGAGGCAGAGGAGAGCCACCACAGGTGCCCAGAACAGGCCTAGCGACCAGCAGGCATGGTAGTCACGTCACCTCAATTGGAGTAATTGCAGAGCAGAGCCTTCTCCAGCACCTAGTACAATCCAAGTGGCCCACCGGCATGGTAGTCACATAACCCCAATAGGAGTAGGCGCAGAGCAGAGTCTTTGCCCATGGTGCCCGGAACAGGCCCAGCAACCTGCCGGCTTCGTAGTCACGACACCCCAATTGGAGTAGCGGCAGAGCAGAGCCACCACCCGCGCCCTCAAGGTAGACAAATCTGCACCCGACCAGCAGAAGAGGCCCAGCGGCCTGCCAGCGCGGCAGACACTTCACCCCATTTGGAGTAGGGGCAGAGCAGATCCATCGCCCATGCCCGTAAGGTAGGCAGACCTGCGACCGACGGCAGAACAGGCCCACCCACCCGCCGGCATGGTAGTCACGTCACCCCAATTGGAGTAGGGGCAGAGCAGAGCCGCCGCCCACGCCTCTAAGGTAGGCAGACCTGAGACCGACTGGCAGAACACCCCAGGGGTCCATGGGTGTGGTACACACGTCACACCAATTAGAGGAGGGGCTTAGCAGAGCCGCTTCCCGCGCCTGCAGGGTAGGCAGACCTGCGACCGATCAGGAGAACAGGCCCAGCGGCCCATCAGCATGGTAGATAGATCACCCCAATTGGAAGAGCACAACAGCCACACCCTGCACCTGCAAGGAAGACTTTTCAAATATACAAGAGCAATATAAATATATAGGGGGAAAATTTCAAAATCACAACAGTTTCACCAAGCAGAAAGAAATGCGAGCCGTATGAAAAGACAAAGAAAAAAGGACCACAAGCAATGCAGGTCAACACAACTTTAGAAGAGGTAATAGCTGCAGCAGATGGAATGTCAGATAAAAAACTCAGGATATACATGCTTCAGATAATCTGGAGTCTCAAGGAAGACATTAGACAGCAAAATCAGACAATGAAAGATCACTTCGACAATGAATTACACAAACAAATCCAAGAAGCAAAAGATCAATTATACAGGGAGATAGAAGTTGTAAAAAATGACAAACAGAAATCCTAGAAATGCAGGAAGCAATAAAACAACTTAAAAACTCAATTGAGAACACTACCATCAGAGTAGAACACTTAGAAGATAGAACATCAGAAAATGAAGACAAAGTATTTCAACTTGAAAAGAACATAGACAGCTCAGCAAGACTGTTAAGAAACCATGAACAGAACATCCGTGAAATATGGGATAACATAAAGAGACCAAACTTAAGAGTCATTGGGATACAGGAAGGTATAGAGGTCCAAACCAAAAGAATGAGCAATGTATTTAATGAAATAATACGAGAAAACTTCCCAGACATGAAGAATGAGACAGACTCCCAAGTCCTAGAAGCCAACAGGACGCCGAATGTGCAAAATCATAAGAGATCCACACCTAGACGCATTATAATGAAGATACCCAACGTACAGAATAAAGAGAGAATTTTAAAAGCTACAATTGAAAGGAAGCAGATTACATTTAGGGGTAAAGCAATCAGGATAACAGCTGATATTTCAACAAAGACTCTGAAAGCTAGAAGATCCTTGAAATATATGTTTTTGTCAGGAGCTTTAGCTTCATTTCTAGTGAAAGCATCAAAGCTGTGTCTGCATCTATGTAACCTGGAGAACATGGTTTCTTATTTTCCAAAAGACATGAGGCGGCAGTGCTGAATTCACTCTTTGTAGGTAAACTGTGGCCACTGAAGGCTAAGTGTCTCCCCGTGTGGACTGTGAAGCCATTTGTTCATCCTCCACTTTTCATGGTGTTTCTTGCCGCTGCACTGGGAGTTTGGTATTTGTTTCACTAAATAAAATGAGTTCAACTGAGACCCAGTGCTGGAGGGAGTTTCGTCATGTATGGTGGGTCAGGGTCTGCAGGAGAATTCACCAACCAGGATTCTATCCCACATAGATTGCCCCCTTGATCATAGCAACCTGATTCTGAACATTGCCCTGAAAATCTCCATATAAAAAGATGCCTTTACATGGAGAGGTTTCAGACATATAAGGTTCTGCTGGATGCATCATGTCAGTCTCAAGCCCCTTGGAAGTAATGGCAGATCCACATGGCCCCACAAGAGATGTTTTATCACACACCTGCACACCACCTGCACACACACCACTATTCAGTAGGCTACAAGTTACTGGCATTTCTGTTCTACACCATTTTCATGAAACCCAGACAATCAAGGCACTATCTGGTACACTCATGATGAGCAAAAGGACATCAAAGGTTCTCCAGTGCCACCTGGTCATTGGAATGGCAAAAAATTCATGGTATTTATGTAGCCACTTTTCAAGGATGAAGTTGGAAGCACTGTGGGTTTCAATTCATTCAGGAACCATTAAATGGTGAGGAAGCTCATTTCAATAAAAGATCTGGAGAACTCTCACAGGCAATTTTTCCCAAGGAGTGAGCTAGATCTCAGTTTAGAAGGGCGAATCTCATTAGTGGCCTATTCCACTGCCACACAAATGACCGCAATTGAAACCAAAACACTCCCACATGACCCTCATCTTCTGCCATAGAGACACTCATCATAACCTCTTGCTGCAGGTTTTCATGAGGGATGCAGCCCAAGACAGTGTCCAAAATAAGCTCACTTACCCCTCAATTGCCTAAAGTCAGGGTGGCCTGGACACCCTTCCTGTGAACCAGGAGTGATCAAATAGGCCTGCCCTTAATACTGCTCTGCTTCTCCATTTTGACTGTACTGATTGTTGAGTATAAATTCTTTGTGTGAATTGGAGTCATGAGAAAATCCAAGCACCTATGCATTAGCCTCTTCAGGGCTTTGAAAAACTCATTTGACCCAAATGATATCTATTCTCACTTGATAGAGGTCAGGACTTACAGAGGAAGGCAAGAGACTTCATCCACATTGACTGCTCTTATGGCCATTTTGGTTTTGGATTCAGAGATGGGATCTTTCTGTAGATCTGTCAGGTGCCGAGAATCTAAGCCCCAGCCTCACATAGGGTCAAGGGGCTGATTCAGACACATCCCTTTTGAAGCAATTAAGCAAACAGCCACAGGTGATGCCCATTCATTTTCATTTGAAAACTGTTTTCTTCTAGCTTTACAAAGGGGTTGCCTGAGGCAAAGAAATTCCTGACATTCAGGGCAACAGAACAAAAGGTTAGCAAAAGGCAGAAAGCAGGGTTTCTCCACTGAGACTTTACTGGTCACACTGATATCTGAGTTTTCTGAGATGCTCCCATTGCCTTCAGCTATCCAGTACATGGCCATGTAACAAAGCTTGGAGGCGGTACATATCTTGGACACCAAACCATGAGACTATTCCGGAGAGTGGCCAGAATTCAGGAAGAAAACTGGAGCTTAGGAAGATAGTAGGTGTTGTCCATTCATAAGGCAAGCTGCAGTCCATTCATCAATTGCGCAGGATGAATGCTGGGTAGCTTTCTACTAGACAGGGCACTTCCATTGATGCATTCTCTTTTCAAATGTCAACAACCACGGACACAGTGGGATACACTTTTAGAAACCCTCGCCATGTCAAACGACTTTCTAGAAACAATCCACTGAAAAACAAACAATCCACCATCCCTACCTATTCTCAGAACATGAGACAAAACCACAAACTCACACCCACACCCACAAAGCACCTCCTTCCCAGAAGTAGGTCTTTGATTATCCGGAGTTTCCTCTGACTGGTGGGCCATACCATGTTCCCCCGAAATGGCCTGTACTTTCTCAGATTTAGTGTCTTTGCCAGAACAACTACCTGCTTTCTCAGGAAACACCTGTCTTCATAGCTTTCCTGGCATTTGGCCATCCTCACATCAGTTGGTACCAATAAAGACTGACTCTGTCCTTGGTAAATCCAATCAAGTGTGCCAACTGGGACTGGCACTGGCTCTGGGGGCCTAGCTTCCTGGTTCCCAAGTTAAGAGAGTTCCACTACAAAGGAAGTGAGGTGAGGTCACTTTTTTCAGGAACTGAATGAGGTCACTGCCTTGGCAACTACTTTGCCCTAACAGTTGCTTCCAAGGGTCCCATGAGATGGATGCTGCCCCAATTCCTGTGACATTTTTACAAGTTAGAATGGTATATCAACCATAGTCACCCAGGAACAGCTCTCCACACAGGCTTGGTTTGGTCCATCTTCTCTACATTAAGAAGAGAGAGGCTGATTCAGACACAACCCTTCATCCTGACCAGGCTGTTTGCCATGGAAGACGACCTTTGCTCTCTCAGGTCCTTCATACCTGCCTACATGTTTTCCAGGGATAATTTCTGCATGGACCATTGAGGTTCTAAGTAGGTGGAAGATCCCCTCCATCCCTGCATTGTAAGACCAACTCTGTTCCAGCTCTTCTGTAATGTTATATTGAGGGAACAGTGTATGGTTATGCTTAATAACCAGTTCGATTTGGGTTAGGAATCATTCTACGGGATGTATAATGGTATTGGGTAACTGCAATACTTACAAGAATATATAGGTGAAATATAAGTATGAAAACAGAAATCCAGGTAAGATTTGAAGTCCAGAAAGTCATTGGGTCCTTGATTGGATTACTTAGCTTGAATTACGTTCTGCACAGGTATCTCAGATAAATTGATATACAATGGCATAGGAACTTGTACCTTGGATGATTGAATGTAGAAGAGAACATCCCCTCAAACAGAGATAGTCAGTAGGATCAGGAAGATAGTCGGTAAGTATCGGAAGAACAATGAGTATAGGATTTGGACCAAAAGTTATTTAGCAATAGGGTTTCGGTTAGAGAGTGAATTTCAATAACAGCACATGTGAAGGGTCTCTAACAATGATGAAGTGGGGAAAATATGTAGGAATGCAGATATCAATAGAGACATTAGGAAATCAGGCAAAGTATAAAGTGAGTGATAGGATTAGATATTTTCAACAGGGTTGAGGTTAAACATATAATCTTAGGAAGAAACAAATATGTAGTCACCAATCGGATTGACATTTGAGAGCATAAGGCACCCTGGACATGGATGTTTTTAGTAATCCATGTTCACTTTCTATTTAGGATTTTGTAGAATCATAAGTGTGACCTTTGAATTTTGTGTCTAGAATATTACTGTGATGAAATGTATATGTAGATCAGGTGACATGAGTATTTCTTCCACCATTTCTGGAAGCAATATTTTGAAGATGTATAAATTTGTATTGGGGCTACATAAAGGTGCACCCTGTGTCTATGAATACAGAGGAAATGCATGAATAGACCATACTGTGAATAAATAATAAAACTGGTTTCAACTTGAAATAATAGATTGAAATAAATTTGAAAACAAATAAGAAATCTTATATTAATATACAATCATTCATTCCAACCCATTATACATCTAATGGAAATATGAGGATTTTGGTTTATCATGAAAAGTGTGTGACTTTGCTTGAAATTGATTATGAAAATCGAAAATAATTTGTTTGGAAAGAAGTCTCATGAAAAGACCAGTCAAGAAACCTGGAGGAATACATGTGTTCTGAAGCAGGAAGCGATTGAAAGTGAAACAAATGCCTATAAATTTGCGAAATTTTTGATGAAATATATGTCCTATGATGTCCATAAACGTAAGAAAGAGTAATGTACCACTGAGGAATAAAAACGAACGTCAAAATACACAACACGTCCAATAGAATTCTACATGCATTGATGTTAAACTGGTTCAGTTACTGTAGAAATATTAGGATTTGAAGGCACCAATCACTGTAGTTAGTTTTCAGTACTAGGAAACAAATATGTACTTCAGGTGGATGAATATTTCTGAGAATAATCTTGTGAAAATTTTATTATAAATCCACATACATGAACATGAATGAATTTTGGGACTCTAAATAAGACACAAATATTTCATATTTTGAAAAATATGGAGACTATATATATATATATATACACACACACACACACACAAAACACACACACAGACTTTAAAATGTAGTAATATATGCCAATCGAAATCCATCATGAAATATATATCATTCACAAATGCAAAAATATATATTTTACAGAATATGGATTTATGTATAATTTTGTTCAACTAGGAAGCTCACCCATAGGTTGAATATTCAGTTCCAAAGCGTTTAGGAGGAGTGATCTCTTCTCACAATTTGTATTTGCTGAGGAAGCCACCTCACAAAAATGTAGGTGTGATACCAGGTAGCTTTCAGTATGTGCATATAAAAATACATATGTTGAATAGGCTACAGAGAAAGGGAGTCAGTAATACACATATTTTGAACTTTAAAAACACATGGAGAACTATTTAATTAAAAATTGACTAGATTTATAACACATAAACTTTATCATGTAAAAGGCAAGTCCAAATATACATCATGCCTCCTTTGAACTGCTTGTATTTATATTCTGTTTGTGTTATTTTTCTCCATCATATTAGGATTAGTAGCCAGAGTCAAGTAGGGTATGGGATAGTGTCAGGGATTCTGTATTTTGAATGGAAAATTGGAAATGGTATCAAATGTGTGTGCAAATATGTGCAACCCAAAACTTCCCACTCTGATCCAGAACAATGCCTTGACATTACCTTCGCTCCAAGGAAGACACAATTAGAGGAGAAGAGTTAGAAAATTTGTGAATACATGTCTGGAATGGAAAATGCTCAGGAGTTCACAAACTTCGAGATGGTAGAGGAGTTTCCAAAAGCAAGGGACATGGTAAACACAACACCAACATGGAGCTCTTCTGGCCTAAAGACTGTTTGAGAAACTGCATGTGAGATTGGGCACTTGAAATATAAGTTGTTGTCAGAAGTTTTAGCTTTCTTTCTAGTGAGACCATCAAAGATGGGTCTGCATCTATGTGACCTGGACGACATGTTTTCTTATTTTCCAATGAACATGGGGCAGCAGTGCTGAATTCTCTCTTTGTAGGTAAACTGTGGCCACTGGGGGCTTAGTGTCTCCCTGTGTCGCTGTGAAGACATTTGGTCATCCTCCAATTTTCGTGGTGTTTCTTTCTGCTGCACAGTGAGTTTGATATTTGCTTTACAAAATACAAGGAGTTCAACTGGGACACAGTGCTGCAGGGAGTTCTGTCACTTGTGGTGGGTTAGAGTCTGCAGGAGAATGCACCATCCAGGCTTCTATCACTCATTGCTTGCTACATTGCCCCCTTTTCCATTGCAACCCAATTCTGAACATTGCCCTGAAACCTCTCTATATAACAAGGTGCCTTTACATAAATGGGTCTGCTGGCTGCTGCAAGTCAATCACATGCTATTTGGAAGCCAATGGCAGATCCACATGGCCCCACCACAGATGTTTTGTCACACACCTGCCCACAACTGCTCAAGGCGCACTACTCAGAAGGTTCCAACTTACTGGCATCTCTGTTCTATGCCATTTTCATGAAACCCAGTAAATCAAGGCCCAGTCTGGTACACTCATGATGAGCATCAGGAGATCTAACTGTTCTCCAGTGCCACCTGGTCATGGGAATTTTAAAAATTTCATGGTATTTATCTAGCCATTTTTCAAAGAGGAATTTGGAGCCACAGTGGGTTTCAATTCATTCATGAACCATTAAATGTTGTGGAAGCTCATTTCAATGAAAGATCTGGAGAACTCTCACAGGCAATGCTTCCCAAAGAGTGGCCTAAAGGTCACATGAGGCCAGGCCCATTGAGGTCTACAATGTGAGGTCCATGGGTGTTTTGACTCTCAAATATGCCTGCCAAGTCTTTCAGAATAAAATCCGGGTATATCCTGGCTGACATTCTCAGTGCTTTGTGGAAAGCCACCCTGGGCTTAGATCTCAGTTTCAAAGGGCAAGTCTAATGCGTGGCCTCCTAAAATCCCAACACAATTCATGTGAATACTTCTCTGAGGTCAGTTCCAGAACTCAGTCTCTAAGGTGAATCAAACCCGAGTTAAAGCCCAGGTGGACCCAGTCTTATCTTCCAACAGCCAAATAAATGACCACAATTAAATCCAAAACACTCCCACATTGCCCTCATCTTCTTCCATATAGACACTCATCATTACCTCTGGCTGGAGGTTTCCATGAGGGGTAAAGCACAAGACAGAGTCTGAAATAATCTAACTTGCCCTCATTTGCCTGAAGTCAGTGTGACCTGGACACCCTTCCTGTAAACAAGGAGTGATTTAATAGGCCTGCCACTAATACTGCTCTGCTTCTCCAATTTGAGGCCTACTGACTGTCATGTATAGATTCTTTATGTGATTTGGATTCATTAGAAAACCCAAGCACATATGGGCTAGCCTCTTCAGGGCTTTGAAGAACTCGATTAATTCAAAGGATCCCCAAATTCACTTGTTGGAGGTCAGGAACCTAACAGAGAAAGGCAATAAACTTCATCTACAATGACTGATTTTTTAGACATTTTGGTTTTGGATGAACACATGGGATCTTTCTTAAGATCCATTAGGCGCTGAATATCTAAGACACAGCCTCACACACGGCCAAGAGGCTGATTCACACACATATCTCTCAAAGCATTTTAGCAAACAGCCACAGGTGATGCCCATTCATTTCCATTTGAAAACTGTTTTCTTCAGGATTCACAAAGGGGTGGCCTGAGGCAAAGACCTTCCTGACATTCAGGGCAACAGAGGAATAGGGAAGCAAAAGGCCCAAAGCCGGTTTTCTCCACTGAGACTTTCCTTGTCACACTGATATCTGAGTTTTCTGAGATGCTCCCTTTCCTTTCAGCTATAGAATATATTGGCCATGTCACAGAGGTTGGAGGTGGTACATAACTTGGACAAAAAACCATGAGCCTACTCTGGAGAGTGGCCAGATTCAGAAAGAAAACAGGAACTTAGGAAGATAGTACGTGTTGCCCATTGATAAGGCAAGTCACAGTCCATTCATAAATTAGGCAGGATAAATGCTGGAATTCTTTCTACTAGACAGGACACATCCATAGATGAATTCTCTTTTCTAATGAATACAACCACGGACACAGAGAGTTACACAGATATAGAAACACTCACATTGTCAAAGGAATTACTAGACACAGTCCACTCCAAACCCAACAAACTGCCTTTCCTACTTATTCTCAGAACATGAGAAAAAACCACAAACTCACTCCCCCACCCACAAAGACACCTCCTTCCCCCAAGTAATTCTGTGACTATCCTGAGTGTCGTCTGACTGGTAGGCCATACTATGTACCCCCAAATGGCCTGTCCTGTCTCAGATATGGTCTCCTTGGCCAAATCTGTGACGTTGTCAAGAGCCAGAAATGGGAAAGTACCTTTTTCTCAGGAAAGGCCCCTCTACAAAGCTCTCCTGGCATTTGGCCATCCTCACATCAGTAGGTTCCAGGAAACACTGATTCTGTCCTTGGTAAATCCAAACAAGTGACCTCAATGGGACTGGGACTGGGACTGGCTCTGGTTGCCTGGCTTCTGCACACAAGTTCAGAGAGTTCCATCACCAAGGAAGAGAGGTGAGATCACTTACTTCAGGTAGTGAATGAGGACACTGCCTTGGCAATCACTTTGTCCTAACAGTTGCTTCCAAGGGTCCCATGAGATAGAGGCTGCCCCTACTTCCTGTGACACTTTCACAAGTTAGAATGGTGAATCAACCATAGGCACCCAGGAACAGCTCTCCACACAGGCCTGGTTTGGTCCATTTTCTCTACATTGAGAACAGAGAGGCTCATTAAGATACAACCCTTCATCCTGACCAGGTTGTTTGCAATGGAAGATGAGTTTTGCTCTTTAAGGTCCTTCATAGCTGCCTATATCTTCTCCAGGGATCACATCTGCATGGACCTTTGAGTTTTTCAGCATATGGAATATCCCCTACATTCCTGTATTGTAAGACCAACACTGTCCCTGGTCTTTTGTTAAGTGAGATTGTGGGAACAGTGTATGTTTAGGGTTTAATAACATGTTTGATTTGGGTTAGGAATCATTCTGCTGGATGAATAATGGTATTGGGAACCTGTGATATTTATTAAAACATAGACATAAAATATAAGTATGAAAACAGAAATCTAGGTAAGATTTGAAGCTCAGAAGGGCATTGAGCTGTTGATTGTGATACTTAGCTTTGAATTATGTTCCGCATATATGTCTCAGATAAATCGATAATCAATGGCATAGGACCTTGTACCTTGGATGATTGAATGGAAAAGAGAACTTCCACTCAAACAGGGAAACTCAGTAAGATTAGGAAGATAGTCAGTAGCTTTCAGAAGAAGAGTGAGTACAGGATTTGGACCAAAAATTCTTTATCAATAGGGTTTCGCTTAGAGAGTGAAAGTAAATATCATCACATGTGAAGAGTCACTCACATGGTGAACTGGGGAAAATATTTAGGAAAACAGACATCAATAGAGACATTAGGAAATCAGGCAAAGTATAGAGTGAGTGATAGGATTAGACATTATTAACTGCATTTAGGTTGAATATATAATTTTAGGAAGAAACAAATACGTAGTCACCAATAGGATTGATATTTGAGACTATTAGGCAAACTGGACCTGGATGTTTTTAGGAATCCATGTTCAGTTTCCATTTAGGCTTTGGTACAATCATAAGTGTGACTTTTGCTTTTTGTGTCCAGAATATTACTGTGATACAATGTATATGTAGATAAGGTGACCTGAGTATTTCTTCCACCATTTCTGGGAGCGATATTTTGAAGATGTATAAATTAGTATTCGGGGAACAAACAGGTGCACTCTTTGTCTTTGAATATGGAGAATATGCATGTATAGACCATACTGTGAATAAATAATATAACTGGTTCCAACTTCAAATAATGGATTGAATTGAAATGTGAAAATATACAGGAAATCTTATATTGATATACAACCATTCATTCCAACCTGTTTTACATCTAATGGTAATATGAGGATTATGGTTTATCATGAAGAGTGTGTGAGTTTTGCTTAAAATTGATTATGGAAATTGAAAATATTTTTTTTGGAAAAAAGTCTCATAAAAAGACCAGTCAAGAAACCTGGAGAAATACATGTGTTCTGAAGCAGGAAGTGACTGAAAGTGAAACAAATGCTTATAAATTTGTGAAATTGTAGATGAAATACATATCCTCTGATGTGCATTCACTGAAGGAATAGTAATGTACCAGTGTTGAGTAAAAATGAACGTCAAAATAAACATCATGTCCCATAGGAATCTTCTTGCATTGATGTTAAACTGAGTCAGTTAATGTAGAAATATTAGGATTTGAATGCACCATTCACTGAATTTAGTTTTCAGTCCTAAGAAACAAATATGTATTTCAGGTGGATGAATATTTCTGAGAATAATCTTGTGAAAATTTGATTATAATTCCACATACATGAACATGAATGAATTTGAAAATTTGATTATAATTCCACATACATGAACATGAATGAATTTTGGGACTGTACATAAGACACATCTATTTCATATTTTGAAATATATGGAGAGTGTGCATATATATATATATATATATATATATATATATATATATATACACAAGAGTGTGTATACACACACACACACACACACAAAACAGACATTAAAAAGTAGCAATATATATGCCAATTGAAATTCTTCATGAAATATATATCATCCACAGATCCAAAAATCTTCATTTTACTGAGCGTGTATTTATGTGTAATATTGTTTAACTAGGATGCTCACCCATAGCTTAAATTTTCAGTTACAACATCGTTTAGAAGGAGTGATCTCTTCTCATAATTTGTATCTGCCAAGTCAGCAACCTCACAAAAATGTACGTGTGATACCAGGTAGGATTCTATATGTGCATATAAAAATACATGTGCTGAATATGCTACAGAGAAAGGGAGACAGGAATTCACATATTTGTCAACTTTAAAAACACATTGAGAGAGGGAGGGGCAGATCTGCCAATCGCTCCTTCAAGGTAGGCGGACCTGCGACCCACCGGCTGAACAGGACCAGTGGCCCGCCACCGTGGAAAACACATCGCCCTGGTTGGGGGAGGGGCAATGCCGCCGGGCCTTCAAGGTAGGCAGACCTGTGACCCACAGCAGGACAGGCCCAGCAATCTGCGGAGGGGCAGAGACGCCCTCTGCGCCTGCAAGGTAGGTGGACCTGCAACCACCGACAGACCAGGCCTATGGCCCGCCAGCATGGTAGACACATCGTCCCGGTTGGGGGAGGGGCGGAGCAGCCACAGGCGCCTGCAAGGTAGACAGACCTGCAAGGGACAGACAAAACAGACCCAGTGGCCCGCGGAAGGTCAAAGCTGCCGCCCACGCCTGCAAAGTAGCCCGACTTGCGACCCACTGGCAGAACAGGCCCAGTGCCTGCAGAGGGGCAGAGTTGCTGCTCGCACCTTCAAGGTAGGCGGACCAGCTACCGACTTACAGAACAGGCCCAGCAGCCTGCTGGTGTGGTAGGCACATTGTCCCAATTGTAGGAGGGGCAGAGCCACCACCCGTGCCTGCGAGGGAGACTTTGAAAATATACAAGAGCAATATAAATATATAGGGGAAAAATTCAATAACACAACAGTTTCACCAAGCAGAAAGTAATATGAACAGTATGAAAAGACAAGGAAAGAAAGGACCATTAGCAATGCAGGTAAAGTCAACGTTAGAAGAGGTAATATCTGCAGAAGATGGAATGTCAGATAAAGAACTCAGGATATACATGCTTCAGATGATCTGGAGTCTCAAGGAAGACATTAGAGAGCAAAATCAGACAATGAAAGATCACCTTGATAATGAATTACATAAAAAAAAATCCAAGAAGCATAAGATCAACTATACAGGGAGATAAAGATTATAAAATCAAACAAACAGAAATCCTAGGAATGCAGGAATCAATAAACCAACTTAAAAACTCAATTGAGAATACTACCAGCAGAGTAGAACACTTAGAAGATAGAACATCAGACAATGAAGACAAATTATTTCAACTTGAAAAGAACACAGACAGCTCAGCAAGACTTTTAAGAAACCATGAGCAGAACATCCAAGAAATATGGGATAACATAAAAAGACCAAACTTAAGAGTCATTGGGATACAGGAAGTTATAGAGGTCCAAACAAAAGGAATGAGCAATATATTCAATGAAATAAAGGAGAAAACTTCCCAGACTTGTAGAATGAGACAGAATCGCAAATCCTAGAAGCTTACAGGATGCCAAATGTGCAAAATCATAAGAGATCCACACCTAGACATATTATAATGAAGATGCCCAACATACAGAAAAAGGAGAGAATTTTAAAAGCTACAAGATAAAGGAAGCAGATTACATTTAGTGGTAAACCAATCAGGATAACAGCTGATCATTCAACACAGATTCTGAAAGCTAGAAGATCCTGCAATAACATTTTTCAAACACTGAAAGAAAATGGGTTCCATCCAAGAATTGTGTATCCAGCGAAATTAAGCTTCAGGATAGAAGATGAAATTAAAACTTTCCACGATAAACAAAAGTTAAAAGAATTTGCAGCTAGAAAACGATTTCTTAAAAACATCCTTGGCAAAACATCACAAGAAGGGGAAGTGGAAAATAACAATGAAAACCAACAGTGGGAGGTAGAGGAGTAAAGGGGGGAAAATAATCAAGGAGGAAAACAAACCATGTTTAGTAACATAAATATACAAATATGGCTGGAAGAACAACCCATATCTCAATAATAACCCTAAATGTTAATGGCTTAAACTCACCAATTAAGAGACACAGGCTAGTAGAATGGATCATAAAACAAGACCCAACAATATGCTGCCTACTGGAGACACATTTGTTAGGAAAAGATATACATAGACTGAAGGTGAAAAGTTGGGAAAAATCATATCACTCATATGGACTTCGGAAACAAGCAGAAGTGTCCATACTCATATCAAATAAAATAGATTTCAAGCCAAAGTTAATCAAAAGGGATAAAGAGGGACACTACATACTGCTCAAGGAAACCATACACCAACAAGACAAAACAATCATAAATATATATGCCCCAAACATTGGTGCAGCTATGTTCATCAAACAAATTCTTCTCAAGTTCAAGATTCTAATAAACCAATATACAATACTCATGGGAGACTCAAACACACCTCTCTCACTACTGGACTGATCTTCCAAACAAAAGTTGAATAATGAAACTATAGAACTCAATAACACAATTAATAACCCAGACTTATGATATATATATATATAGAATATACCACCCAACATCAAGCAGTTACACTTTTTTCTCAGCAGCACATGGATACTTCTCAAAAAATAAATCATATATTATGTCACAGAGCTACTCTTAGACAATATAAAGGAGTAGATATAATACCAGGCATCTTATCTGATCATAAGGAAATGAAACTGAAAATCAACAATGAAAGAAAGAAGGAAAAATCATGTATCACATGGAGAATGAAAAATAGGTTACTGAATGATCAATGGGTTATAGAAGACATCAAGGAGGAAATTAAAAAATTCTTAGAGATAAATGAAAACACAGACATTACATATCAGAATCTATGGGACACATTGAAAGCAGTTCTAAGAACAAAATTCATTGCTTGGATTTCATTCCTTAAAAAAAGGAAAAAAAAAAAGACAAATAAATGATCTCATACTTCATCTCAGAATCCAAGAAAAAGAAGAGCAAAACAACAGCAAAAGAAGTAGAAGCCAAGAAATAATTAAAATCAGAGCTGAAATTAATGAAATCGAAACAAAGAAACAATTGAAAAAATTGACAAAACTAAAAGATGGTTCTTTGAAAAAATAAATAAAATCGACCGACCCTTAGCCAAGCTAACAAAGAAAAGAATAGGGAGAATTCAGTATCACAACAGATAGTTCAGAAATACAGAAGATAATCCGAAATTATTTTGAATTCTTATTCTTCAATAAAATAGAAGATAGTGAAGGCATCGATAAATTTCTCAAGTCATATAATCTGCCCAGATTGAGTCAGGAGGATATAGGCAACCTAAACAGACCCATAACAATTGAGGAAATAGAATAAACCATCAAAAGACTACCAACTAAGAAAAGCCCAGGACCGGATGGGTATACAGCAGAGTTTTACAAAACCTTTAAAGAGGAACTAATACCATTACTTTTCAAGCTATTTCAGGAAAAATGCAAAAATCCTCAATGAAATTGTGACGAATCGGATACAAAAACATATTAAAAAAATTGTGCACCATGATCAAGTAGAATTCATCCCTGGGATGCAAGGCTGGTTCAATATACAGAAATCAATAAATGTTATTCATCACATCAATAGACTTAAAAATAAGAACCATTTGATCATCTCGATAGATGCAGAAAAAGCATTCGACAATGTACAGCATCCCTTTATGTTCAAAACTCTGGAAAAACTAGGGATAACAGGAACATACCTCAATAATGTAAAAGCAATCTATGCTAAGCCTCAGGCTAGCATCATTCTGAATGGAGAAAAATTGAAGGCATTCCCTCTAAAATCTGGAAGAAGATAGGGATGCCCTCTCTCACTACTTCTGTTCAACATAGTTCTCGAAACACTGGCCAGAGCAATTAGAGAGATTAAAGAAATCAAAGGCATAAAAATAGGAAAAGAAGAACGTAAATTATCACTATTTGAAGATGACATGATTCTATACTTAGCAGACCCAAAAAGGTATACAAAGAAACTATTAGAGCTAATAAATGAATTCACCAAAGTGGCAGGATATAAAATCAATACGCATAAATCAAAGGCATTCCTGTATATCAGCAACAAATCCTCTGAAATAGAAATGAGGACAACCACTCCATTCAAAATATCCACACACACACACACACAAAAAAAAATACTTGGGAATCAACCTAACAAAAGAGGTGAAAGACTTATAAAATGAAAACTACAGAACCCTAAAGAGAGAAATAGAAGACGATCTTAGAAGATGGAAAAATATACTATGTTCATGGATAGGCAGAACTAACATCATCAAAATGGCAATATAACCAAAATTCTCTATATGTTAAATGCAATGCCAATCGGGTCTAAAAGCATGCAATGGAGGAAGGATAGCATCTTCAACAAATGGTTCTGGGAAAACTGGAAATTCATATGCAACAAAATGAAACTGAATCCATTTCTCTCGTCATGCACAAAAGTTAACTCAAAATGGATTAAGGAGCTTGATAGCAAATCAGAGACACTGCATCTGATACAAGAAAAAGTTGGCTATGATCTACATACTGTGGGGTTGGGCTCCTAATTCCTCAATAGGACACCCATAGCACACGAGTTAATAACTAGAACTAACAAATGGGACTTACTCAAACTAAAAAGTTTTTTCTTATCAAAAGAAAAAATAAGAGAGGTAAATAAGTAGTCTACATCCTGGGAACAAATCTTTACTCCTCACACTTCAGATAGAGCCCTAATATCCAGAGTATACAAAGAACTCAAAAAATTAAACAATAAGAAAACGAATAACCCAATCAACAAATGGTCCAAGGACCTGAACAGACACTTCTCAGATGAGGACATACAATCAATCAATAAGTACATGAAAAAATGCTCACCATCTCTTGCAGTCAGAAAAATGGAAAACAAACCCACCCTAAGATACCATCTCACTCCAGTATGATTGGCAGCCATTATGAAGTCAAACAACAAGTGCTGCCGACGATGTGGGGAAAAGGGTACACCTGTACATTGCTGGTGGGACTGCAAATTGGTGCAGCCAATTTGAAAGAAGTATGGAGATTTCTTGGAAGCTAGGAATGGAACCACCATTTGACCCAGCTATTCCCCTTCTCAGTGTATTCCATAAGACCTAAAAAGTGCATGCTGCATTGACACTGCTACATTGATGTTCATAGCAGCACAATTCAAAATAGCAAGAGTGTGGAACCAACTTAGATGCCCTTCAATAGACGAAGGAAAAAAAATGTGGCATTTATACACAATGGAATAATACTCTGCATTAAAAAATGTCAAAATCATAGAATTTGCCGGGAAATAGATGGCATTAGAACAGATTATGCTAAGTGAAGCTAGCCAATCCCTAAAAAAAAAAACAAATGCCAATAGTTTTATTTGATATAAAGAGAGTAACTAAGAACAGAGTTGGGAGGAAGAGCATGAGAAGAAAATTAACATTAAACGGGGGTGAGAGGTGGAAGAGAAAAGGAAAGAGAAGGAAAATTGCATGGAAATGGAAGGAGACCCTCATGGTTATACAAAATTACATACAAGAGGAAGTTAGGGGAAAGGGGGGAAAAAACCAAGGGGGAGAAATGAATTACAGTAGATGGAGTAGAGAGAGAAGATGGGAGGGGAGGGGATGGGGGATAGTAGAGGATAGGAAAGACAGCCGACTACAACAGACACTACTATTGCAATACGTAAAACAGTGGATGTGTAACAGATGTGATGCTGAAACCTGTATACGGGGTAAAAATGGGAGTTCATAACCCACTTGAATCAAAGTGTGAAATATGATATGTCAAGCAATAGGTAAAGTTTTGAACAACCAACAATAAAAATTAAAGGAAAAAAACACATAGAGAACTATTTCAATGAAAAATGGACTAGATATATAACACCTACCCTTTATCATGCAAAAGGCAAGTCCAACTATACACCATGCTTCCTCTGAACGGCTTGTATTTCTATTCTGTTTGTGTTATTATTCTCCATCATAGTAGGATTAGTAGTCAGAGTCTAGTAGGGTATGGGTTAGTGTCAGGGATTCAGTATTTTGAATGGAAAAAAGGAAAATGAATCCAATGTGCATGCAAATATGGGCTACACAATAAATTTCCCACTCTCATCCAGAACAATGGCTTCACATTACCTTCACCCCAAATAAGACGCAATTAGAGGAGAAGAGTTGGAAAATCTGTGAATATATATCTAGAATGGAAAATTCAAAGGAGTTCACAACCTTGGATGTGGTAGAGGAGTTTCCAAATGTAAGGGACAAGGTAAACACTCCACATACTTGTAGCTCTTCTGGCCTAAAGTCTTCTTGAGAAACTGCCTCTGATGTTGGGAACTCAAAATATATGTTGTTGTCAGGAGCTTTAGCTTTCTTTCTAGTGAGACCATCAGAGCTGGGTCTACATCTATGTGACCTGGAGGACGTGGTTTCTTATTTTCCAATGAACACTAGGCTACAGTACTGAATTCTCTCTTTGTAAGTAAACTGTGACCACTGGGGTCTAAGAGTCTCCCCGTGTGGACTGTGAAGGCATTTGGTCATTCTCCACTTTTCATGGTGTTTCTTGCTGCTACACTGGGAGATTGGTATTTTCTACACGAAATACAAGGAGTTGAACTGGGACACAGTGCTGAAGGGAGTTCTGTCATGTGTAGTGGGTCATGGACTGCAGGAGAATGCACCAACCAGGCTTCTAGCCCACATAGATTGTCCCCTTGTCCATAGCAACTTGATTATGAACATTGCCCTAAAAATTCTCCATATACCAATATGCCTTTACATATAAGGGTTTCCTGGCTGCACCACGTCAGTCACATGCCATTTGGAAGCAATGGCAGATCCACATGGCCCCATCACGGATGTTTTATCACAAACCTGCACACCAAAGCTTGCGCCTACAATTGAGGAGTATCCAACTTACTGGCATCTCTGTTCTACACCATTTTAATGAAACTCAGTCAATAAAGGCACTCATGATCAGCAATAGGGCATACAAAGGTTCTCCAGTGCCACCTGGTCATAGGAATTTCAAAAATTTTATGGTATTTATCTAGCCATTTTTTAAGGTGGAAGTTGGAGGCACTGTGGGTTTCAATTCATTTAGGAACCATTAAATTGTGAGGAAGCTCATTTCAATGAAATCTCTGGAGGACACTCAAAGGCAAGTCTTCCCAAAGAGTCGCCAAAAGGTCACATGAAGCCAGGCCCATTGAGGTCTACAGTGTGAGGTCTATGTGTGTTTTCACTATGGCTGCCAAGTCTTTCAGAATAAAATCTTGTGATATCCTGGGTGAGATTCCCAGTGCTCTGTGGAAAGCCAGCCTGGGCCTAGGTCTCAGTTTCCAAGAGCGAGTCTCATGTGTGGCCTCCTAAAAACTCAAAACAATTCATGCCAATACTTCTCTGAGTTCAGTTCCATAACTCAGTCTCTAAGGGGAATCACACCAGATTTCAAGTCCTGGTTGACCTACTCATCTCTTCCAACCCCAACACAAATGACCAAAATTAAACCAAAACATTCCCACATGACCCTCATCTTATTGCATATAGACACTCATCTTAACCTCTGGCTGGAAGTTTCCATGAAGGACACAGCCCAAGACAGTGTCCAAAATAGGCTTCCTTGCCCCTTATTTTCCTAATGTCAGGGTGGCCTGAACACCCTTCCTGAAACCCAGGAGTGATCAAATAGGCCTGCTGTAATACTGCTCTGCTTCTCCAATTTGAGGCCTACTGACAGTGGGGTTTAGAATCTTTATGTGAATTGGAGTCATAAGAAAACACAAACACCACTGGGCTAGCATGTGCAGGGCTTTGAAGAAATCATTTGACCCAAATGATCCCTATTCTCACTTGATGGAGTTCAGGAACCTTACAGTGGAAGGCAAGAGACTTTATCCTCAATGACTCCTCTTTTGGGCATTTTGGTTTTGGATTCACACATGGGATCTTTCTTTATATCAATCAGGTGCTAAGAATCTAAGCCACAGCCTCACACAGGGCCAAGAGGCTGATTCAGACACAACCCTTTCTAAAGCAATTAGGCAAAGAGCCACAGGTGAGGCCCATTCATTTCCATTTGAAAAGTGTTTTGTTCCGGCTTCACGAAGGTGTGGCCTGAGGCAAAGAAATTCCTGACATACAGGGGAATAGAACAAAAGGTAAGCAAAAGGCCCAAAGCACGGTTTTTCCACTGAGACTTTACTGGTCACACTGATATCTGAGTTTTCTTAGTTGCTCGCCATTCCCTTCAGCTATCCAGTACATGGCCATGTCACAGAGCTTGAAGGTGGTACTTCTCTTGGACACAAAACCATGAGCCTATTCTGGAGAGTGGCCAGAATTTAAAAATAAAACCAGAACTTAGGAAAATAGCAGGTGTTGCCCATCGATAAGGGAAGCCGCAGTGCATTCATATATTCGGCTGGATGAATGCTGGGAAGCTTTCTACCAGACAGGACACATCCATTCATGCATTCTCTTTTCTAATGTCTACAACCAAGGACACAGTGGGATACACAGACATAGAAACACTTGCTTTATCAAATCACTTATTAGAAACAGTTCACTCCAAACCAAACAAACCGCCATTCCTAAATATTCTGAGAACATGAGACAAAAGCACAAACACACACCCACACCCACAAAGCACTTTCTTCCCCCAAGTAGGTCTCTGACTATCCAGAGTGTCCTCTGACTATTGGGCCAAACTATGTTCCCCCGAAATTGCCTGTCCTGTTTCAGATCTGGTTTCCTTGGCCAACTCTGTAAAGTTGTCAGGAGGCAGCGGTGATCCACTACCTGCTTTCTCAGGAAAGGCCACTCTTCAGAGCTTTCCTGGCTTTTGGCAATCCTCATATCAGTAGGTACCAACAAAGACTGATTCTGTCCTTGGTAAATCCAAAGAAGTGAGACCACTGCTACTGGGACTGGAATGGGATTTGGGTGCCTGGATTCTTTGATCCCAAATTCAGAGAGTTCTATCACCAAGGATGTGAGGTGAGGTCTGAGGTCACTTCCTTTAGGAACTGAATGAGCTCACACCATTTGCAACCACTTTGTCCTAACAGTTGCTTCCAAGGGTCCCCTGAAATGAAGGCTGCCCCTGCTTCCTGTTACAGTTTCACGAGTTTGAATGGTATATTAACCATAGGCAACCGGGAACAGCTCTCCACACAGCCTGGTTTGGTTCTTCTTCTCTACATTAAGAAGAAAGAGGCTGATTCAGACATATCCCTTCATCCTGACCAGGTTGTTTGCAAGAGAAGATGACTTTTGCTCACTCAGTTCCTTCATAGCTGCCTACAACTTCTCCAGGGATCATTTTTACATGTACCTTTGAGTTTCTTAGCAATAGGAAGTTCCCCTACATTCCTATATTGTAAGACCTACTCTGTCCCTGCTCTTCTGTAAAGTTATATTGAGGGAACAGTGTATGGTTAGGGTTAATAACAGGTTCAATTTGCATTAGGAATCATTCTGCTGGATGAATAATGGTATTGGAAACCTGCGATATTTACAACAATATATAGGTGAAACATAAGTATGAAAACAGAAATCTATTTAAGATTTGAAGCCCAGAAGAGCATTGGGACCTTGATTGTGATACTGAGCTTTGATTTATTTTCTGCACAGATGTCTCAGATACATCAATATACAATGGCAAAGTTCCATGTATTTTGGATGATTGATTGTCAAAGAGAACTTCCAGTCAAAAAGGGATAATCAGTAGGATTAGGAAGATAGTCGGTAGGTTTAGAAAGGAGAGTGAGCATAGGATTTGGACCAAAAGTTCTTTAGCTATAGGGTTTCGGGTATAGAGTGAATGTAAATGTCACCACATGTGAAGAGTCAGTCACAATGATGAACTGGGGAAAATATGTAGGAAAGCAGATATCAATAGAGACATTAGGAAATCTGGCAAAGTGTACTCGGTAGCGAAAGGTTAATATAATAGGTACTTATCACTTCCTGTTTTCTGTATGCTTAATAAAACACTGTTGAAATTTGAGAACTGTTTGCTAATCTTGTTCCCAGAATGTTCTGTCCTCAACTGCCAAACTGCAGAAAGTACTTCCTCACCCAGTTGCCCACAAACAGCTCACTCGCCCGGACCCATCAATAAACATCCTGCCCTGCCCTCTCAAAGGAAAGTATATAAGCTCTGCTTAAGCTGTTCTCAGGGCTCTCTGCTCTATTCAAGTGAACTCTGAGCCCCAGCATGCTGGACCCATAATAAACCCTTTGCTTTTGCATGAGACAGTCTCTTGGTGGTTTCTTCCCCGGACGCTCGCCCGACCTTTACATATGGAGGTTCCACTGAGATCCAGCAGCGGCAGATGAGAGACCCCAACGGGCTCCTCTCGGGGTATGTAAGGCGCCTCTTTCTGGTTTCAGGTTTCAGGTTAGGGCTTGGCAAAATGGCTGTTGATGAAGAGTGTGAGCTCTCTCCGACGATGGCTGACAGACATGTCATAGAGCCACAGGCCAAGTCACTGGGGGACTCCCCAGAGAACTCGGGAAATCGAGGAACAATAGTCTCCTCAACTCAGTGATATTTTGTTTCAGATTCGGCATATCCAGCCCATCAGGTTTTGCCGGCTACTCAGTCCTGGTCTCAGTGTTGGACGTCCATTGCCTGTCTTTATTGTTTTGTCTTGTCTGTGTCGTGTGTCGTTGCTTTTACTGATTGTTTATCTTTCATAATGGGATAGAGCACTTCAATGCCTCTTTCCCTGACCCTTGATCATTGCACCAAAGTCCGCTTAAGGGCTCAGAATCTTTCTTTTTCAGTAAAACGCTGGACCTGGCAGACTCTCTGTGCCTCAGAATGGCCCACCTTTGGATTCAGATAGCCCCTAGAAGAATCTTTCTACTTCCCACTAATTTAAAAAGTCAGAGATATTGACTTTCAGCCAGCGCCACATAGACATCAGGATCAAGAGACATATATCTTAACTTTTCAGGACATCTGCAATTCTCCTCCTCCATGTGTGAAGCTTTTCCTTGCCCCTGCCCTCACTCCTACTCCTTCCCACATGCTCTCTCAAACCTTCTGCTTCTCCTCCTCCTTCAACCTCTGTTCTCCCTGAGTCACAAGATTTGACTCTACTGGACTCTCGTCCTACTACTTATTCCCTGCCCTCGTCCCCCAACCCCCAACACCCTCTAAGTAATTCCCCTGCTGCTGACTCAGCCTGTCCGCCATTGGAGGAAGCTAAGCGAGCCCAGCGCACTCCAAATAACTCCCCTGCAGCAAACACACCCCCTCCTCCCCTGGAGGATGCTGGCCCGGCTAAAGGAATTTGCCGGCGTTGAATGATTGAAATCCCTGGAACTCCCGTGATGCTCCCTCTCCATTTCTAAGGAACAATGATTGATGACAACCGTGGGGGAAAAGTGCAAGCCTACCAGTTTTTACCTTTCTCCTCTTCAGACCTAAATAACTGGAAAAATAACAATCCCCCTTTTACTGAGGACCCCACCTGGGTCTCAGGTGTGGTTGAATCATTGATGTTTTCACACCAGCCTACTTGGGATGACTGCCAACAACTCCTAGGGACTCTCTTCATGACAGAGGAACAAAAGAGAATCTTCCTGGATTCTAGAAAAAAATATTCTCGGACCAGATGGGTGACCGACAAAACTTCCCAACATATGCAAAGCCGCCTTTCCCTTGCACAGACCCAACTGGGACCCCAAAACCTGTGAAGGTAATGAGCATCCTTCCTCTTATTGCCGGGCTCTAATAGTGGGTATCTTAGTGGCCGCTAGGCGATCAACTATTTTGGCCAAGGTAAGAGAGATTATTCACGGGACTGATGAATGTCCCTCCATGTTCCTACAGGGAATTATGGAGGCATATAAGAGATTTACTCCTTTCGATCCTCAGGCAGAGAATCAAAAGGCATCTGTCATGGTGGCCTTTATTGGGCAAGCTGTTCTGGATATTAAAAGACAGTTACAATGCTTAGATGGATTACAAGATATGACTTTGAGAGGTTTAGTCAGAGAAGCCAAGAAGGTATACTAAGAGAGAAACTGAGGAAGAGTATGGAGCAAAGGGAGGATAAAAGAAACAAAAGACAGACTAAGGCATTGACTAAGGTCCTGGTCACAACAACAAATAGACCAGAAATTAAGAAACATGGAGACAGGAAGGGACACCGGGGACCACACTAGAGGCCACCCCTGGCCTCAATTCAATGTGCCTACTCTAAAAAAAAAGGACACTGTGCTAAAGAGTGCCCTAGATAGAGACAGCCAGGCCAGCTGGACATTCTGACTCTGTAGGATTACTAAGAAAGTCGGGGCTCAGATCCTCTCCTTGAGCTCAGGTTAACTTTTGAAGTGGAGGGGACCCCAGTATACATTGAAGTGGATACAGGGGCAATATATTCTGCCTTTAAGGCCCCATTGGAACCTCTATCAAATAAAAGGTCTCTAATTCAAGGGGCTAATGGCAGTAAATATCAGGCTTGGACAACTAAGAGGACCATGGACCAGGGGAAAGGAAAAATCCATCACTCCTTCCTAGTAATCCCAGAATGCATGGCCCCATTGATTGGCAGAGATCTGCTCACAAAGCTCTGGGCCAAAATAACTTTTAACCCTGAAGGCCCCCAAGTGGAATTTCTAAATCCTTCAGTAAAAACTCCTATAATCACGGCTCTAACTATGTAAGTAGAAAATGTACATCAAATCACTCACCTTGGTTCAAAGAAACTGCATTCATTTTTGAAGGATCAAAAACAGTTTTCCACTAACCGACTCACAGTGAAAGGAAACAACTGAATGGATAACAAAAGACTGTTGGGTCCATCAATTGGTTAATTCTTACCCTTCCAAGCTTCCTGCAGGAAAGCACCTACGAGGAACCAGACCAGGACAATTCTGGGAAGTGGACTTTACTGAAATTAAGCCAGCAAGGAATGGACTTAAATATCTCCTAGTCTTTGTAGATACATTTTCAGGATGGATTGAAGCTTTCCCCCCCAAAAAAAAGAAAAGAAAAAAAATGAAACAGTGCAAATGGTGGTCAAGAAGATTCTGGAAGATATTTTTCCAAGGTATGGCCTGCCTAAAGTAATAGGGTCTGATAATGGACCGGCGTTCGTGGCCCAGGTAACTCAGAGGTTAGCAAGGACCCTGGGGATTAATTGGAAATTACATTGTGTTTACAGACCCCCGAGTTCAGGACAGGTAGAAAGAATGAATAGAACCATTAAAGAGACCATAACGAAATTAAGCTTAGAGACCGGCATAAAAGATTGCACTATGCTCCTGCTTTATGTACTGTTTCATGCAAGAAATACTCAATCTATTTCTTTGTGTAACCTCACACCCTGTGAAATTCTCTATGGTGTCCCTCCTCCAGTAAGGGTCCTACCCCAACTCTAAGACCTAACGATTCCTTCCACACCCCCTTGCTTAACAGACTTAAAGCTCTTGAAAAAACTCAGAGACACCTGTGAAAACAGATGGCCACTGCCTACCAACCTGGGGATGAGGGACTCTACAGCGATATCAAATAGAGACTTCATCTATGTAAGACGACATCTGGTGTCATCCCTGGAACTCCCCTGAAAAGGACCATACCAGGTGCTACTTATAACACCTACAGGGTAAAGGTAGTCAAAATCACTTCCTGGATCCCTACCTCTCATCTCAAGCCTGTGCCCTGTCCAGACTCTGGCTGGAAACTGGAAAAGACTGGAAACCCTTTCAAATTGTGGATTCGCTGTGTGGATAAGGCTATAGACTCTCCCCTTGACCACCAGTAGTCCTAACCCTCATAAGCCTGTTCAGCAGCGATGTCTGATCACAAATCCTACTGGAAAGGAAGTATGGTCTATCTTGCATACAGCCCGCTTAGGGACCTGGTGGCCATCTCTCCAGCCAGACATTTGTCAGCTGCGTATAGGTCTTCCCTATTGGGATATCCCTAATGAAGAGGATCCCACTAAAATTCCATTAAATTCCTTCCATACCATAGATAATGGAAACAAACATTATTGATGTAGGGACACGCGAGCCAGATGCTGGTTGGCTAGCCTAGATTACTATGTTTGCCCAGTGTACTATCAAAGCCACAAACAGTCAAGGCTGTGTGCTGGAAACGCCAACATCTTCTGTAAGTCATGGGGATGTGAGCATACAGGGACTGCCACATGGAACCCAAACTCCTCATCAAATTCTGTACACAGCATTGGCCATATTACCAATTAGACAACCAAAACTGATGGCCCCCTGAGGGGTCTCTAGATCTTCAAATTCTGTGTGACCTTTTTAACTTCTGCAAGTGCTCAAAAGGGTGAAAGGAGATTCCTCTATGTGGAGGCCTTTTCTCTCCTTTGCTCACATCGTGAACTATGCTTCTCCAATACATGCTCACCCTCAGCCTTCTGCTCTAGACTCTCTGTTGTCACTCCCACATCATCAACTTGATTTCTCCCCTCCAATTACTATATTAAAAACCCAAACCTCCACCGTTTCTCAGACCATTGCCCCCTTGCTGAGGTAGCAGGTACTGAGGTAACCCTCCACTCACTCACTCCTCTCTTCTCCTGTCAGTGCCCACACTAGGTCAAACCAGGTCCTCTTACCAGCTAACCCAAAGCTCAAACCAGCTGAGAAGAGCCCTCAGACCCCTATCCAAGATGTAATGAAAATGGCCTTTAAAGTTGCTTTGTCATCACTGAAAACAGGTTACTAAGAATTTAAAGTCCCTTACAGGCTTTTTGGGATACTCACTCCCATCTCCCTCTCTGTTCTACCCGTTCTACTACTCATGTTTTTGGTGCTAGGAAGATCTCAAAACCCTTTTCCATTATTCTTTTACATCTCTCCTTCCTCATTCTCAGATCCAAAGAGCTGCGCTCAGCCCTGCATTTCCCGTCTTCCCCCTCTGTACCAGGCCCACAGGAAAGTCTTAACTGACCTTATCCAGAAGTTTTCACCATGGCTAACTTTAGGACTTTCAGCAAAAGAGTCCCTATAAAAGAGTTCAGTGTAGATAAACTTCCTCTTTTTGTGTTGCCCTGGTCTACCTGGCAACTGGCTGAAAAAAATCAGCACTCCTGAGCTAGACACACCCTTACTAGTTTTTCACAACATATGTGATCAAGGCCTCTGGCCTTGAGCTGGGGCTTCATAGAGATGGCTATATTTGTAAGATGGATAAGTTGCAAACTGGGCTCCGTGGAAACAGCTGGCAGAGGGAAAAAAGGGGAAAAAAAAGCTCTCCCGCACCCAGGTGTCCTTGAAAATTTAACTTGCCCAGAACTGAGGAAAAATCAGAAACAAAAACTGCTGTTTGTGAACTTCTGCAGACTGTGAACTTCAGAGCCCCTTCCCTTACATGTTGGGTACAAAATTCTGAAACTACCTAAACTTGGGTTTCAGGGGATTAATTGATTTCAACAGAAGCAATGCCCTCTGAATCTGGTTGCAACCAAATATGACTGTTTCCTTGTCTTTGGTGCTATCTTAGGTGCCTTGCCTTTTCCATCCCTACAACAATATAATTCTATATACTTAAACGTTGTTTATGTTTTTATGAAATGGTCAACAGAAGTGATTAATTGTGTAATGGTGCAGATGTTTCCCAGAGTGCTCTATTATGACGCAGGTTCATTTGAAGATCAAATAGAGGGGCATACAACCGGGTTCATGTGGGAACATATATCTCTCACCTTAGCCATTCTATTATGAATAGGAGTTGCTGCCCAGGTTCGCACAGGAACCACTGCCCTGGTCCATGGGACACAACAAATGACCCAATTAGAAGCAGCAATAGATCAAAACTTAAAGATATTAGAAAATTCCATCACAGCTTTGCAGGAATCTTTTACCTCTCTCTTTGAAGTTTGCTGGGAGCCATCAGCCAAGTAGGTATGACAAATTCCTTGCCAGCTTACTCCCATGCTGTCTAGTGGAAGGACTTCTGAAAGGTGACCTTGCTCAAGGACCAGGGCAGGATCCGTGTTTAGGGTGTTCCCCCTTTAGAATAGGGCGGTTTAGCATAATAGGAGATTAGGGTGTTCCCCCTTTAGAATAGGGCAGTTTAGCATAATAGGAGATTAGGGTGTTCCCCCTTTAGAATAGGGCGTATCCTGCTGCTGAGTTCCTCTTGAGTGCTTAGGGTCAGACAGTATATTTTGGGAGACAGAAGCCCATGCAGAGTGGATTTGGGAGAGAGTGGATTTGGGCAGAGAACGTGGATTCCCCCAGAGCGTGTTTGTAGACGGCCGGTGTGAGTTCGGGAATAAAGAATTGCTGTTTGAATCTACAAGCTGTGTGGAGACTCGTGATTTGTGCCCAGCCAAAGACTGCGGCAGAAGTTGTTTTACAGAAAAGTCGAGGGTTGGACCTCCATTTCATGAGAGAAGGGAGCCTTTGTGCTGCATTGAGGAAAGAATGTTTTTTTTTTTTTTTTTTTTTTTTTTTTTTATGTCGACCATACTGGAGTTGTAACAAACTCTATGAGTAAATTAAAAAGATGCCTTGGAGAGCATCAAAGAGAGATAGAGACCCAAAATTGGTGGTTTGAGTCTTGATTTACACAGTCCCCCTGGTTAACTACATTTTAATCAACCCTGGCCGGTCCAATAATAATCCTCATTTTATTGCTTACTATAAAACCCTGTTTCTCAACCATGTAATTTCTTTTCTCCAAGCTCAAATTGGACAAGTTAAAGTTATGTTAATACCCCACTAGCATACATAAAATGTGACACCCCCCAACAATCACTTTTATGATTAAAAGTAGCCAGAAGAAGAAGTGGGGAATGAAATGTTAATAAAATATGTACTTGTCACTTCCTGTTTTTCTGTACGCTTAACAAAACACTGTTGAAATGTTGAGAAATGTTTCCTAATCTTGTTCCCAGAATGTGCTATCCCCAACTGCCAAACTGCAGAATGTACTCCCTCACGCGTTTACACACAAACCGCTTACTCGCCCTGACCCATCAATAAACTTCCCTCCCTGCCCTCTCCAAGAAAATTATATAAGCTCTGCTTAAGATGTTCTCAGGGCTCTCTGCTCTATTCAAGTGAGCTCTGAGCCCCAGCATGCTGGACCCCAAATAAACCCTTTCTGTTGCATGAGATAGTCTCTTGGTGGTCTCATCCTCTGACACTCGCCCTACATTTACTTGGATGATTGAATGTAGATGAGAACATCCATTCAAAAGTGATAGTCGGTAAAATTAGGAAGATAGTCAGTAGGTTTAGGAAGAAGAGTTAGTATAAAATTTGGAACAAAAGTTATTTAGCAATAGGGTTTCGGTTACAGAGTGAATGTAAATGTCAACACAAGTGAAGAGTCAGTCACAATGATGAATTGGAGAAAATATGTTGGAAAGCAGATATCAATACAGACATTACAAAATCAGGCAAAGTATAAAGTCAGTGATAGGATTAGACATTTTCAACAGGGTTGAGTTTGAATATATAATCTTAGGAAGAAACGAATATGTAGTCATCAATAGGATTGATATTTGAAAGCATTAGGCGAATTGGAAATTGATGATTTTAGTAATCCATGTTCACTTTCCATTTAGGCTTTGGTACAAATAAAAGTTTGACCTTTGAATTTTGTGTCCAGAATATTACTGTGATAAAATGTATATATAGATCGGGTGACATAAGAATTTCTTCCACCATTTTTGGGAGCAATATTTTGAAGACTTATAAATTAGTATTTGGGGTACAAACAGGTGTACCCTGTGTCTATGAATATAGAGATAATGCATGAATAGACCAACTGTGAATAAGTAATATAACTGGTTCCACTTTAAATGGTGGATTGAATTGATATCTGAAAATATGAAAAATCTTATATTGATATACAATCATTCATTCCAACAAGTTATACATCAATGTTAATATTAGGGTTATGGTTTATCATGAAGGGTGTGTGAGTTTTGCTTCAATGTGATTATGAAAATCGAAAATAATGTGTTTGGAAAAAAGAATCTTGAGAAGACCAGTTAAGAAATATGGAAGAATACATGTGTTCTAAAGTAGGAAGTGATTGAAAGTGAAAAAACGCCTATAATTTTGTCATCTTTTTGATGAAATATATATCCTATGATGTGCATAAACTGAAGAAATAGTAATGTACCAGTGTTGAATTAAAATGAACATCAAAATACACATCATGTTCCATTTGAATCTTCTTGCATTGAGGTTAAACTGGGTCAGTTACTCTAGATATATTAGGATTTGTATGCAACATTCACTGAAGTTAGTTTTCAGTACAAAAAACAAAGAAGTATTTCAGGTGGATGAATATTTCTGAGAATAATATTTAGAAAAGATCATCATAAATCCACATACATGAATATGAATGAATTAAGGGAGTGTATATTAAGATACAAATATTTCATATTTTGAAAAATCTGGAGAATGTGTGTATGTATATATATACACATATATATACATACACACAAACACATTAAAAACTCGCAATATATATGCTATTCGAAATTCATCATGAAATATATATCATTCACAGATCTAAAATATTCATTTTACTGAACATGGATTTATGTATAATGTTGTAAAACTAGGAAGCTCATCCATTGGTTATATTTTCAGTTCCAACGGTGTTTAGGAGGA
Organism: Callospermophilus lateralis; assembly: GCF_048772815.1. Taxonomy (NCBI): domain Eukaryota; kingdom Metazoa; phylum Chordata; class Mammalia; order Rodentia; family Sciuridae; genus Callospermophilus; species Callospermophilus lateralis. Next base: position 74,915 of record NW_027512677.1, on the reverse strand, counting down.
GTGATCTTCTCTCACAATTTGTATCTGCCAAGTCGTTCACCTCACAAGAATGTAGGTGTGGTACCAGGTAGGATTCTATATGTGTTTATTGCTGTTGCATTGGGAGTTTAGTAATTGCTTCATGGAATCCAAGGAGTTCAACTGGGACACAGTGCTGGAGCGAGTTCTGTCAGGCCTGGTGGGTCAGGGTATGCAGGAGAATGCACCAACCAGGCTTCTATCCCACATTGCTTGCCCCCTTAAACATAGCAACCTGATTGTAAACATTGCCCTGAAACCTCACCATATAACAAGATGCCTTTGCATAGGAGGGTCTGCTGACTGCACCATGTCAGTCACAAGCCATTTGGAAGCCAATGGCAGATCCACATGGCCCCACCACAGATGTTTTTCACACACCTGCCAACCACTACTCTAGGACAACTACTCAGCAGGCTCCAACTTATTTTCATGAAACCCAATCAATCAAGGCACTGTCTGGTACACTCATGATCAGCAACAGAATGTCCAATGGTTCTCCAGTGCCACCTGGTCATGGGAAATTGAAAATTTTCATAGTATTTATCTAGCCATTTTTCAAGGATGAAGTTGGATGCACTGTGGGTTTCAATTCATTCAGGAACCATTAAATGTTGAGGAAGCTCATTTCAATGAAAGTTCTGTAGAATTCTCACAGGCAAGGCTTCCCAAAGAGTGGCCAAAAGGTCACATGAAGCCAGGGCCATTGAGGTCTAAAATGTGATGTCATTGTCTGTTTTGACTCTCAACAATGGCTTCCAAGTCTTTCAGAATAAAATCATGTGATATCCTGGTTGAGATCAGAGTGCCCTGTGGAAAGCTACCCTGGGCCTTGATCTCAGTCTCCAAAGATGACTCTCATGCGTGGCTTCCTCAAATCCCAACACAATTCATGGCAATACTTCTCTGAGGTGAGTTCCAGAACTCAGTCTCTAAGGGGAATCACACCAGAGTTCAAGCCCAGGTGGACCCAGTCATCTCTTCCAACTGCCACACAAATGACCACAATAAAACCGATATTCTCCCACATGGCCCTCATCTTCTTCCATATTGACACTCATCATAACCTCTGGCTGGAGGTGTCCATGAGGGACGCAGCCCAAGACAGTGTCCAAAATAAGCTCCATTGCTCCTCATTTGCCTAAATTCGGGGTGGCCTGGACACCCTTCCTTTGTACCAGGAGTGATCAAAAAGGCCTGCCCGTAATACTGCACCACTTTTCCCATTTGAGGCCTATTGAGTGTCGGTTAAAGATACTTTATGTGAATTGGAGTGATGAGAAAACCTAAGCACCTACGGGATAGCCTCTGAAGGGCTTTGATGAACTCATCTGACCCAAATGATCCCTATTCTCACTTGATGGAATTCAGGAACCTTACAGAGGAAGGCAAGAGACTTCATCCACAATGACAGCTCTTTTTGCCATTTTTGATTTGGATGCACACATGGGATCTTTCTTTAGATCCATCAGGTGCTGAGAATCTAAGTCAAAGAATCACACTGGGCCAAGAGGCTGATTCAGACACAACTCTTTCCAAATCAATTAACGAAAGAGCCAAAGGTGAAGCCTATTTATTTCCATTTGAAAACTATTTTGTTCAGGATTCACAAAGGGGTGGCTTGAGACAAAGACTTCCTGACTCTCAGGGCAACAGAACAATAGGTAAGCAAATGGCCCAAAGCAGGGTTTCTCCACTGAGACTTTCCTGGTCAACTGATATCTGAGTTTTCTCAGATGCTCGTCATTTCCTTCAGCTATCCAGAACATTGCCTTGTCACAGAGCTTGGAGGTTGTACATAACGTAGACACAAAACCATGAGCCTATTCTGGAGAGTGTCCAGAATTCTGGAAGAAAACAGCAAATTAGGAAGGTAGCAGGTATTGCCCATTAATAAGGCAATCCACAGTCCATTCATAAAATGGGCAGGATGAATGCTGGGAAGCTTTCTACTAGACAGGACATATCCATTGATGCATTCTCTTTTCTAATGTCTACAACCACGGACACAGTGTGATACACAGACCCAGAAACACTTGCCTTGTCAAACGACTTACTAAAAACAGTTCACTCCAAACCAAACAAACTGACTTTACTTCCTATTCTCAGAACATGAGACAAAACCACAAACCCACACCCACACTGACAATGACACCTTCTTCCCCCAAATAGGTATGAGACTATCCGGAGTATCCTCCGACTGGTGGGCCATACTATGTTCCCCCAAAATGTCCTGTTCTGTCTCAGATCTGGTCTCCTTGGCCAACTCTGTGAAGTTGTCAGGAACCAGGAGTGAGCCGCTACCTGCTTTTCCAGGAAAAGCTCATCTTCCGAGCTTTCCAGGCATTTGGCCTCCTCACCTTAGGAGGAACCAAGAAAGACTGATTCTGTCCTTGGTAAATCCAAACAAGTGAGACCACTGGGACTGGGACTGGGACTGGATCTGGGTGCCTGGCGTCCTGGATCCCATGTTCAGAGAGTTCCATCAATAAGGAAGTGAGTTGAGGTCACTTTTTTCAGGAACTGAATGAGATCACTGCCTCGGCAACCACTTTGTCCTAAGAGTTTCTTTCAACGGTCCCATGAGATGGAGGCTGCCCCTACTTCCTGTGACACTTTCACAAATTAGAATGTGGTATATCAACCATAGGGAACCAGGAACAGCTTTCCACACAGTCTTGGTTTGGTCCATATTCTCTACATTAAGATGAGAGAGGCTGATTCAGAATCATCCCTTCATCCTGACCAGGTTGTTTGCGATGGAAGATGACTTTTGCTCTCTCAGGTCTTTCATACCTGCCTACATCTTCTCCAGGGATCATTTCTGCATGGCGCTTTGAGGTTCTCAGCAGATGGAAGATCCACTACATTCCTGTATTGTAAGATCAACACTGTCCCTGCTCTTCTGTAAACATGTTATTAACACAAACAGTGTATGGTTAGTGTTAATAACATGTTCCATTTGGGTTAGGAATTATTCTGCTGCATGAATAATGGTATTGGAAACTTGTGATTATTTTAAGAATATAGAGATGAAATATATGTATGAAAAAAGAAATCTAAGTAAGATTTGAAGCCCAGAAGGGCATTGGGCCCTTGATTGTGATACTTAGCGTTGAATTACATTCTGCACCGATGTCTCAGATAAATCAATACACAATAGCATAAGACCTTGTTACTTGAATGATTGAATGTAGAAGAGAACATCCAGTCAAAAAGGGATACTCGGTAGGATTAAGAAGATAGTTAGTATGTTTAGGAAGAAGAGTGAGTATAGAATTTGGAACAAAAGTTCTTTAGCAATAGGTTATTTATTAGAGTGTGAAAGTAAATGTCAGCACATGTGAAGAGTCAGTCACAATGATGAACTGGGGAATATATGTAGGAAAGCAGATAGCAATAGAGACATTATGAAATCAGGCAAATTATAAAGTGAGGGATAGGATTAGACATTTTCCATTGGGTTGAGTTTGAATATATAATTTTAAGAAGAAACACATGTGTAGTCACCAATAGAATTGACATTTGAGAGCATTAGGGAACCTGGACATGGATGTTTTTAGTAATCCATGTTTTCTTTCCATTTGGGCTTTTATACAATCATAAGTGTGACCTTTGCATTTTGTGTCCAGAATATTTCTGTGATTAAATGTATATGAAGATCAGGTGACATGAGTCCACTTCCACCATTTCAGGGAGCAATATTTTGAAGACGTATAAATTAGTATTGGGGGTACAAAGAGGTGTACACTGTGTCTATGAATATAGAGATAATGCATGAATAGACCATAGTGTGAATAAATAATATAACTGGTTCCACTTTAAATAATGGATAGAATTGATATCTGAAAAGATATAAGAAATCTTATATTGACATACAATCATTCATTCAAACCAGTTATACATCTAATGGTAATATCAGAGTGATAATTAATATGAATGGTATGTGAGTTTTGCTTCCAAAGTGATTATGGAAATCAAAATTAATGTGTTTGGTATGAAATCTCATGAAAAGACCAGTCAAGAAACTTAGAGGAATACATGTGTTCTGAAGCAGGACGTGATTAAAAGTGAAACAAATGCCTATAAATTTTTGAACTTGTGGATGAAATCATATATCCTATGATGTCCATAAACTGAAAAAATAATAATGTACCAATATTGAATAAAAATGAACTTCAAAATACACATCATGTCCCGTAGGATTCTACTTGCATTGATGTTTAACTGATTCAGTTACTGTAAAAATATTAGGATTTGTAAGCTCCATTCACTGAAGTTAGTTTTCAGTACTAGGAAATAATTATGTATTTCAGGCAGATGAATATTTCTGAGAATTATCTTGTGAAAAGTTGATTATAAACCACATATAGAAACATGAGTGAATTTAAGGAGTGTATAATAAGAAACATATATTTCACATTTTGAAAAATCTGGACAGTATATATATATATATATATATATATATATATATATATATATATATATATACATATATATATATATATATATATATATATAGATAGATAGATAGATAGATAGACAGACACACACAGACATTATAATGTAGCAATCTATATGCTAATCGAAATTCACCGTGTAATACATATCATCCACATATCCAAAAATATTCATTTTACTGAACATCGATTTATATATAATGTTGTTCATCTAGGAAATTCACCAATAGGTTTAATTTTCAGTTCCATCATGATTTAGGGGGATTGATATCTTATCAAAATATGTATCTTTCAAAATCAGTGAGCTTACAAAAATGTACTTGTGATACCAGGTAGGATTCTAAATATGCATAAAAAATACATGTGATGAATAGGCTACAGAGAATGGGAGACAGAAATTTACATATGTGTTAACTTTAAAAACTCATTGAGAACTATTACAATGAAAAGTTGACTAGATTTATAACACATACCCTTGATAAAGCAGAAGGGAAGTCCAAGTATGCACCATGCCTCCTATGAACGGCCTGTATTTCTATTCTGTTAGGTTTCTTGTTCTCCATCATATTAGGATTAGTAGTCAGAGTCTAGTAGGTTATGGGTTAATGTCAGGGATTCATTATTTCAAATGGAAAATATGAAAATGAATCTAATGTGTATGCAAATATGTGCTACACAAAAATCATCCCACTCTCATCCAGAACAATGCCTTGACATAACCTTCGCCCCAATTAAGACACAATTAGTGGAGAAGAGTTAGAAAATCTGTGAATACATATGTGGAAATGAAAATGCTCAGGAGTTCACAGCCTTGGAGGCGGTAGAGGAATTTCCAAAAGTATGGGATAGGGTAAATACTCCACAAATATGGAGTTCTGCTGGCCTAATGACTCTTTGAGAAACTGCCTTTGAGGTTGGGCCCTTGTAATATATGTTGTTGTCAAGAGCTTCAGCTTCCTTTGTAGTGAGACAATCAAAGCTGGATCTGCATATATGTGACCTGAAGGACATGGTTTCTTCTTTTCTTGTGAACATGAGGCAGCAGTTCTAAATTCCCTCATTGTAGGTAAACTGTGGCCACTGGGAGATAAGTGTCTCCTCTTGTGGACTGAGAAGCCATTTGGTCATTCTCCACTTTTCCTGGTGATTCTTACTGCTGCACTGGGAGTTTGGTATTGGCTTCAGTAAATACCATGAGTTCAACGGGGACACAGTGCTGGAGGGAGTACTCTCACGTGTGGTGGGTCAGGGTGTGCAGGAGAACGCCCCAACCAGGCTTCTATTCAACAAAGCTTGCCCCCTTGTCTGTAGCAACCCAATTCTGAACATTGCCCTAAAACCTCTCAATGTAACAAGATGCCTTTACATATAAGGGTCTGCTGGCTGCACCATGTCAGTCAAAAGGCATTTGGAAGCCAATGGCAGATCCATGTGGCCCCATCACAGATATTTTATCATACACCTGCAAACCACTGCTCTAGGCCCACTACTAAGCATGTTCCAACGTACTGGCATCTTTGTTCTACACCATTTTCATGAAACCCAGTAAATCAAGGCACTGTCTGGTACACTCATGATCAGCAACAGAACATCCAATGATTCTCCAGTGCCACCTGCTCTTGGGAATTATTCCATGGTATTTATCTAGCCATTTTTTAAGGATGAAGTTGGTGTCACTGTGGATTTCAATTCATTCAGGAACCATTAAATGGTGAGGAAGCTCATTTCAATGAAAGCTCAGGAGAACTCTCACAGGCAAGTCTTCCCAAAGAGTGGCCAAAAGGTCAAATGAAGCCTGGCCCATTGAGGTCTACAATGTGAGTTCCATGTGTTATTTGACTCTCAAGTATGGCTGCCAAGTCTTTCAGAATGAAATCATGTGATATCCTAGCTGAGATTCCCAGTGCTCTGTGGAAAGCCATCCTGGGCCTAAATCTCAGTCTCCAAGGGCAACTCTCCTGCATGGCCTTCTAAAATCCCAACAGAATTCATGGTAATACTTCTCTGAGTTCAGTTCCAAAACTCAGTCTCTAAGGGGAATCACACCATAGTTCAAGCCCAGGTTGATCCAGGAATCTCTTCCTACTGCCACACAACTGACCACAATTAATACCAAAACACTCCCACATGGCCCTCATCTTCTTTTATATAGACACTCATCATAACCTCTGGGTTGAGGTTTCCATGAGGGGTGCATACCAAGACAGTGTCCAAAATAATCTCCCTTGCCTCTAATTTGCCTAAAGTCAGGGTGGCCTGGAAACCCTTCCTGTTAACCAGGAATGATCAAATACGCCTGCCATTAATACTGATGTACTTCTCCAAATAATCACACTGGGCCAAGTGGCTGATTCAGACACATCTCTTTACAAAGCAATAAAAAAAGAGCCACAGGTGATGCCTATTCATTTCCATTTGAAAACTCTTTTCTTCAGGATTCACAAAGGGGTGGCCTAAGGCAAAGACCTTCTAGATATTCACAGCACCAGAACCATAGGTAAGCAAAATTCCCAAAGCAGGGTTTCTCCACATAGACTTTACTGGTCACACTGATATCTGAGTTTCCTGAGATGCTCCCATTTCCTTCAGCTCTCCAGTACATGGCCATGTCACAGTATCTTGAACAGAAAACCATGAGCCTATTCCGGAGAGTGCCCAGAATTCAGGAATAAAACAGGAAATTAGGAAGATAGTAATTGCTACCCATCCATAAGAAAAGCTGCAGTCCAATCATAAATTGGGCAGTATGAATTCTGGGAAGCATTATACTAGACAGGACACATTCATTGATGCATTATGTTTTCTAATGTCTACAACTACAAACACAGTGGATACATAGACATAGAAACACTTGCCTTGTCAAACGACTTACTAGAAACAGTCCACTTCAAATCAAACAAACTGCCTTTCCTACCAATTTTCAGAACATGAGAAAAAACAACAAACTCACACCCACAACAACATAGGACTTTCTTCCCCCAAGTAGGTCTTTGACTCTCCGGAATTACCTCTGATTGTTGTACCATACTATGTTCCCCCAAAATGCCCTGTACTGTCTCAGATCTGGACTCCTTGGCAAACTCTTTGAAGTTGTCAGGAGCCAGCTTTGAGCCACTACCTTCTTTCTCAGGAAAGGCCACTCTCCAAAGCTCTCCTGGCATTTGGCCATTCTCAAATCAGTAGGTACCAAGAAAGACTGATTCTGTCCTTGGTAAAATCAAACAAGTGAGCCCAGTGGGACTGGGTCTGGGACTGGTTCTGTGTGCCTGGCTTCTGGGATTCCAAGTTCAGAGTGTTCCAAGACCAAGGAAGTGAGATAGGTCACTTCCGTTCGGAACTGAATGAGGTCACTGGTTTGGCAACCACTTTGTCCTAACAGTTCCTTCAAAGGGTCCCATGAGATGGAGGCTGCCCCTACTTTCTGTGACACTTTCACAACTTAGAACGATATATCAACCATAGGCACCCGGGAACAGCTCTCACACAGACCTGGTTTGGTCCATCTTCTCTACATTAAGAAGAGAGAGGCTGATTCATAAACATCCCTTCATCCTAACCAGGTTGTTTGCCTTACATGATGACTTTTGCCCTCTCAGGTCCTTTATAGCTGCCTTCATCTTCCCCAGGGATAATTTCTGCATGGACCTTTGAGGTTCTCAGTGGGTGGAAGATCCCCTATATTCCTCTATATTAAGACCAACTCTGTCCCTGTTCTTCTATAAAGTTAGATTGAGGGAACAATGTATGGTTAGGGTTAATAACATGTTCTATTTAAGTTAGGAATCATTCTGCTGGATGAATAATGGTATTGGGAACCTGGGATATTTATAAGAATATAGATTTGAAATATAAGTATGAAAACAGAAATCTAGGTAAGATTTTAAGCCCAGAAGCGCATTGGGCCCTTGATTGGAATACTTAGCATTGAATTTCGTTCGCACAGATGTCTCTGATAAATCAATATACAATGGCATATCATCTTGTACCCTGGATGATTGAATGTAGAAGAGTTCATCCAGTCAAAAAGGGATAGTTGTTAGGATTAGGAAGATAGTCGGTCTGTTTCGGAAGAAGAGTGAGTATAGGATTTGGACCAAAAGTTCAATAGCCCTAGGTTTTCGGTTAGAGAGTGAATGTAAATTTCAGCACATGTGGAGAGTCAGTCACAATGATGAACTGGGAAAATTATGTAGGAAATCAGATATCAATACACACATTATGAAATCAGGCAAAGTATAAAGTGAATGATAGGATTAGACATTATCAACAAGGTTGAGTTTCAATATATAATCTTAGGAAGAAACAAATATTTAGTCACCAATATGATTGACATTTGAGAGCATTAGGAAACCTGGACATGGATGTTTTTAGTAATCCAGGATCACTTTCCATCTAGGATTTGCTACAATCAGAAGTGTGACCTTTGCATTTTGTGATCAGAATATTACTGTGATAAAATGTATATGTAGATCAGGTGACATGAGTATTTCTTCTAACATTTTGGGAGCAATATTTTGAAGAGGTATAAATTAGTATTGGGGGTACACAGAGTTGTACCCTGTGTCTATGAATGTTGAAGAAATGAATGAATTGACAATACTGTGAATAAATAATATACTGTTTCCACTTTAAATCATGGATTGAATTGATATCTGAAAATATATAAAAATCTTATATTGATATACAATCATTCATTCCAACGAGTTATACATCTAATGGTAATATTAGGGTTATGTTTTATCATGAAGGGTGTGTGAGTTTAGCTTCAAAAGTTATTATGGAAATGGAAAATAATGTGTTTGGAAAGAAATCTCATGAAAAGATGAGTCAAGAAATATAGAGGAATTCATATGTTCTGAAGCAGGATTTGATTGTAAGTATAAAAAAAGCCTATAAATTTCCTAACTTGTGGATATAATATATATCCAATGATGTGCAAAAACTGAAAAAATAGTAATGCACCAGTTTTGAATGAAAATGAACGTCAAAATACACATCATATCCCATAGGAATCTACTTGCATTGATGCTAAACTGGCTCAGTTACTGTAGAAATATTATGATTTGTATGCACTATTCACTGAAGTTAGTTTTCAGTACTAGGAAACGAATACGTATTTCAAGTGGATGAATTTTTATGAGAATAATCTTGTGAAATGTTGACTATAAATTTACATATATGAACACGAATGAATTTAGGGAGTGTATAATAAGAAACATATATTTCATATTTTGAAAAATCTTGAGAGTTTATATATATATATATATATATATATAGATAGATAGATAGATAGATAGATATAGATATGTGTGTGTGCATTTATGTATTTATATATATATATATATATATATATATATATATATATATATATACACACACACACACACACACACACACACACAGACACTAAAATGTATCAATATGCATGCCAATCGAAATTCACTATGAATCATATATCATCCACAGATCCAAAAATAATCATTTTACTGAACATGGATTTATGTATAATATTGTTCAACTAGGAAGTTCACCCATAGGTTGAAGTTTCAGTTCCAACAGCGTTTAGGAGGAGTGATCTCTTCCCACAATTTGTATCTCCCAAGACAGCCAAACTCACAAGGATATACGTGTGATACCAGTTATGTTTCTATATTTGCATATAAAAATACATGTGCTGAACAGGCTGCAGAGAAAGGGAGACAGGAATTCACATATTTGTTAACTTTAAAAACACATGGAGATCAATTTCAATTAAAAATTGACTAGATTTATAACACCTACCCTTTATCATTCAAAAGGAAAGTCCAACTATACACCATGCCTTCTCTGAACTGCTTTCATTTCCATTCTGTTTGGTTATTTTTGTCCATCATTTTAGGATTAGTAGTCAGAGTCTATTAGGGTATGGGTTAATGTCAGGAATTCAGTAATTCGAATGGAAAATAGGAAAATGAATCCAATGTGTATGCAAATATGTGCTACACAAAAATATTCCCACTCTCATCCAGAACATTGCCTTTACATTACCTTTGCCCCAAATAAACACAATTAGAGAAGAAGAGTTAGGAAATCTGTGAATACATATCAGAAATGGAAAATATTCAGGAGTTCACAATCTTGGATGTGGTAGAGGAGTTTCCAAAAGTGAGGGACAGGGTAAACACTCCACAAACATGGAGCTCATTGGGCCTAAAGACTCTTGAGAAACTGCCTCTGAGGTTGGGCACTTGAAATATATGTTGTTGTCAGGAATTTTAGCATCCTTTCTAGTGAGACCAACAAAGCTGGGTCTGATCTCTGTGACCTGGAAGATATGGTTTTTTATTTTCCAATGAACATGAGGAAGCAGTGCTGAATTCTCTCTTTGTAGGTAAACTGTGGCCACTGGGGTCTAAGTGTCTTCCCATGTGGACTGTGAAGCCATTTGATCATCTTCCACTTTTCGAGGTGTTTCTTGCCGCTGCACTGTGAATTTGGTATTTGCTTCAGGAAATACAAGGAGTTCAACAGGTACCAGTGATGGAGGGAGTTCTGTCACATGTGGTGGGTCAAGGTCTGCAGGAAAATGCACCAACCAGGCTTCTAACCCACATAGCTTGCCCGCTTGTCCATAGCAATCTGATTCTGAACATTGCCGGAAACCTCTCCATATAACAAGATGCTTTTATATAATAGGGTCTGCTGACTTCACCATGTCAGTCTCAAGCCATTTGGAATCCAAGGGCAGATCCACATGGTACCACCACAGATGTTTTATCACATACCTGCACACCACTGCTCTAGGCCCACTACTCAGCAGTCTCCAACTTACAGGGATCTCTTTTCTACACTGTTTTCATGAAACCAAGTAAATCCAAGCACAGTCTGGTACACTTATGACCAGCAACAAGTCATCCAAAGTTTCTCCATTGCCACCTGGTCATTGAAATTTCAAAAAATTCATGGTATGTATTTAGCTATTTTTCAAAGATGAAGTTGGAGGCACTGTGGGTTTCAAATTATTTAGGAAACATTAAATGGTGAGGAAGCTCATTTCAAAGAAATCTCTGGAGAACTCTCACAGGCAAGGCTTCCCAAAGAGTGGCCAATATTTCACATGAATCCAGGCCCATTGAGGTCTAAAATGTGAGGTCTATGTGTGTTTTGACTCTCAATTATGGCTGCCAAGACTTTCAGAATAAAATCACGTGAAATCCTGGCTGAGATTCCCAGTGCTCTGTGGAAGCCACCTTGGCCAGGATCTCAGTTTTCAGGATGACTCTCATGTGTTGCCTCCTAAAATTCCAACACAATTCATGGCAATACTTCTCTGAGGACAGTTCCAGAATTCAGTCTCTAATAACACCAGAGTTCAAGCCCAGGTGAACTAAGTCATCTCTTCCAACCGCCACACAAACGACCAGAATTAAAACCAAAACACTCCCACATGGCCCTCAACATTCTCCATATAGACACTTATCATAACCTCTGGCTGGAAATTTCCATGAGGGGCACAGACAAAGACAGTATCCAAATAAGTTCCCTTGCCCCTCATTTGCCTAAAGTCAGGGTGGCCTGGACACCCTTCCTGAGAACCAAGAGTGATTAAATAGGCCTGCACTTAATACTGCTCTGCATCTCCAATTTGGGGCCTACTTACTTTCAGGTATAGATTCTTTATGTGATTTGGAGTCATGAGAAAAGCCAAGCACCTCTGGGCTAGTCTCTGCAGGGTTTGAAGAACTCATTTGACCCAAAAGATCCCTATTCTCACTTGATGGATTTCAGGAACCTAACAGAGGAAAGCAAAAGACTTAATCCACACTGACTCCTCATTTGGCCATTTTGGTTTTGGATGCACACATGGTATCTTTCTTTAGATCCATCAGGTGCTAAGAATCTAAGCCACAGCATCACACAGGGTCATGAGGCTGATTCAGACACATCCCTTTCCAAAGCAATCAAGCAAAGAGCCACAGGTGATGCCCATTCATTTGCATTTGAAGACTCTTTTCTTCAGGCTTCACAAAGGAGTAGTCTGAGGCAAAAAGCTTTCTGAAATTCAGGGCAACAGAACAATAGGTAAGCAAATGGCCCAAAGCAGGATTTCTCCACTGAGACTTTCCTGGTCACACTGATATCTGAGTTTTCTGAGATGCTCGCCATTCCCTTTAGCTATCCAGTACATGGCCATGCCACAGAGCTTGGAGGTGGTATATATATTGGACACATAACCATGAGCCTATTTTGGAGAGTGGAGTAAATTCAGGAACAAAATAGAAACTTAGGAAGATAGTAGGTGTTGCCCATTCATAAGGCAAGCCGCAGTCCATTCATAAATTGGCAGGATGAATGTTGGGAAGATTTCTACTAGACAGGAGTCATCCATTGATGCATTCTCTTTTCTGATGTCTAGAACCACGGACACAGTGGGATACACAGACTTAGAAACACTCGCCTTTTCATAAGACTTATTAGAAACAATTCACTTCAAACCAAAAAACCGCCTTTATTACCTATTCTCAGAACATGAGACCAAACCACAAACCAACAGCCACATCCACAAAGACAATTTCTTCCCCCAAGTCAGTCTGAGAGTATCCATAGTGTCCTCTGATTGGTGGGCCATACTATGTTACCCCGAAATGTCCTGTCCTGTCTCAGATCTGGTCTCCTTGGTCAACACTGTGAAGTTCTCAGGAGCCAGCGGTGATCCACTAACTGCTTTCTCAGGAAAGGCCACTCTTCAGAGCTTTCCTGGCATTTGGGCATCCTCACCTCCGTAGGTACCAAGAAAGACTGACTCTGTCCTTGGTAAATCCGAACAATTGAGACCACTTGGACTGGGACTGGGACTGAAACAGGATTTGGGTGCCTAGCTTCCTGGATTTCAAGTTCAGAGTGTTCCATCACAAAGGATGTTAGGTGAGGTCACTTCCTTCATGATCTGAATGAGGTCACTGCCTTGGCAACCACTTTGTTCTAACAGTTGCTTCAAAGTGTCCCATGAAATGGAGGCTGCCCCTACATCCTGTGACACTTTCAAAAGTTCGAATGGTATATCAACCATAGGCACCCGGGAAGTGCTCTCCACACTGGCCTGGTTTGGTCCTTCTTCTCCATATTAAGAAGAGAGAGGCTGATTCAGACACATCCCTTCATCCTGACCAGGTTGTTTTCAATGGAAGATGACTTTTGCTCTCTCAGTTCCTACATATGTGCCTACAACTTCTCCAGAGATCATTTTGCGTGGACCTTTGAGTTTCTCAGCAGTTGGAAGAAACCGTACATTCCTGTATTTTAAGATCAACTCTGTCCCTGCTCTTCTGTAAAGTTAGATTGAGGGAAGAGTGTATGGTTAGGGTTAATAACAGTTTCGATTGGGGTTAGGAATCATTCTGCTGAATGAATAATGGTATGGCGAACCTTCGATATTTTCAAGAATATATAGGTAAAATATAAGTACGAAAACAGAAATAAAGGTAATATTTGAAGCCCAGAAGGGCATTGGGTCTTTGATTGCAATATTTAGCTTTGATTTATTTTCTGCACAGATGTCTCAGATAAATCAATATACAAAGGCATAGGACCTTGTACTTTGAATGATTGATTGTCAAAAAGAACTTCCAGTCAAAAATGGATAGTCGGGGGGCTGGGGATGTGGCTCAAGTGGTAGCGCGCTCGCCTGGCATGCGTGCGGCCCGAGTTCGATCCTCAGCACCACGTACAAACAAAGATGTTGTGTCTGCCAAGTACTAAAAAAACTAAATGTTAAAAAATTCTCTCTCTCTCTCCCTCTCTCTCTAACTCTTTCTTTAAGAAAAAAAATTAAAAAAATCATAGTCGGTAGGATTACGACGATAGTTGGTAAGTTTAGAACGGAGAGTAAGTATAGGATTTGCACCAAAAGTTCTTTAGCTATGGGGTTTCGGGTATAGAGTGAATGTAAATGTCAGCACTTGTGAAGAGTCAGTCACAATGATGTACTGGGGAAAATATGTAGGAAAGCAGATTTCAATAGAGACATTAGGAAATCTGGCAAAGTATATTCGGTAATGAAAATTTAGTAAAATAGGTAAATGTCGCTTGCTGTTTTTCTGTATGCTTAACAAAACACTATTGAAATCTTGAGAACTGTTTGCTAATCTTGTTCCCAGAATGTGCTGTCCCCAACTGCCAACCTACAGAATGTACTCATTCACCCGGTTGCACGCAAACTGCTCACTCGCCCAGACCAAACAATAAAGTTCCCTCTCTGCCCTCTCCAAGGAAAGTATATAAGCTCTGCTTAAGCTGTTCTCAGGGCTCTCTGCTCTATTCAAGTGAGCTCTGAGCCCCAACATGCTGAATCCCCAATAAACCCTTTGCTTTTGCATGAGACAGTCTCTTGGTGGGCTCTTCACCCGATGCTCGCCTGACCTTTACATATGGAGGTTCCACTGAGATCCGGCAGCGGCGAACGAGAGACCCCAACAGGCTCCTCTTGGGGTATGTATGGTGCCTCTTTCTGGTTTCAGGTTTCAGGTTAGGGCTTCGCAAAATGGCTGTCAATGAAGAGTGTGAGCTCTCTCCGACGGTGGCTGACATACGTGTCACAGAGCCACAGGCCACATCCCTGGGGGATGCTCCAGAGTATTCGGGAAATCGAGGAGCAATAGTCTCCTCAATTCAGTGATATTTTGTTTCAGATTCAGTATCGCCAGCCCATCGGGTTGGGCCAGATACTTAGTCCTGGTCTCAGTGTTCGAAGTTCCATTGTCTGTCTTTATTTTCTTGTCTTGTCTGTGTCGTGTGTCATTGCTTTTACTGTTTGTGTATCTTTCATTATGGGACAGAGCACTTCAATGCCTGTGTCCCTAACCCTCGATCACTGGACCAAAGTACCCTTAAGGGCTCAGAATCTTTCTTTTTCAGTAAAATTCTGGACCTGGCAGACTCTCTGTGCCTCAGAATGGCCCACCTTTGTATTCGGATGGCCCCTAGAAGGATCTTTCTACTTCCCACTAATTTAAAAAGTCAGACGATATTGTCTTTCAGCCAGGGCCACATAGCCATCTGGATCAACAGCCATATATCTTAACTTGGCAGGACCTCTGCAAATCTCCTTCATGGGTGAAGCATTTCCTTGCCCCTACCCCCACTCCTACTGCTTCCCCCATGATCTCTCAAACCCTCTGCTCCTCCTCCTCCTCCAACCTCTGTTCTCCCTGAGACACAAGATTTGACTCTACTGGACTCTCGTCCCCCTCCTTATCTCCTGCCCACGTCCCCCAAAGACCAACACCCTCTAAGTGATTCCCCTGCTGCTGACTCAACCTCTCCACCATTGGAGAAAGCTAAGCCAGCCCAGCGCCCTCCAGATAATTTCCCCGCGGCACACACAGCCCCTCCTCTTCTGGAGGAAGCTAGCCCGGCTAAAGGTACTCACCAGCGGTGAATGATTGAAAAACCTGGAACTCGAATGATGCTCCCCCTCCATCACTAGGGGCCAATGATTGACAACGGCCTTGGGGGAAAAATGCAAGCCTACCAGTATTTACCTTTCTCCTCTTCAGACCAATATAACTGGAAAAATAAAAATCCCCGTTTTACCGAGGACCCCAACCGGCTCCTAGGTGTGGTTGAGTCATTGATGTTTTCACACCAGCCTACTTGGGATGACTGCCAACAACACCTAGGGTTGTCTCTTCATGACAGAGAAACAAAAGAGAATCCTCCTGGATGCTAGAGAAAAATATCCTCTGACCAGATGTGTAACCGACAAAACTTCCCAACATATTTAACCCGGCTTTCCCTTGAATCAACGAAACTGGGACCCCAACACCTTTGAAGGTAGGGAGCATCTGTCCACTTATCACTGTTCTCTAATTGTGGGTATCTTAGTGGCCGCTGGGCGACTTACAAATTTTGCCAAGTTAAGAGAGATTATTCAAGGGCCCGATGAATCTCCCTCTATGTTTTTAGAGAGAATTATGGAGGCATATAGGAGATATACTCTTTCGATCCTCAGGCAGAGGATCAAAAGTCATCTGTCAAGATGGCCTTTATGGGCAAGCTGCCCTGGATATTAAAAGAAAGTTACAATGCTTAGATGGATTACAAGATATGACTTTGAGAGATTTAGTCAGAGTAGCCGAGAAGGTATACTATAAGAAAGAAAGTGAGGAAGAGTAGGGAGCAAAGGAAGGATAAAAGAAACAAAAGACAGACTAAGGCATTGACTAAGGTCCTGGTCACAACAACAAATAGGCCAGAAATAAGAAACATGGAGACAGGAAGGGATACCGGGGCCCAGACTAGAGGCCACCCCTGGCCTCAATTTAATGTGCCTACTGTAAAGAAAAAGGACACTGCTTCAAAGAGTGCCATTGAAAGAGACAGCCACTCTAGCCAGCCATTCTGACTCTGGAGGATGACTAAGAATGTTGGGTCTCAGATCCCCTCCGAGAGCTCAGGGTAAATTTTGAAGTGGAGGGGACCCTAGCAAACTTTGAAGTGGATACAGGGGCAATATACTCTGCCCTTATGGCCCCATTGGTCTCTCTATCAAATAAAAAGGTCTCTAATTCAAGGGGCTAATGGCAGAAAATATCGGGTTTGGACAACTAAGAGGACCATGGACCAGGGGAAAGGAAAAATCCATCACTCGTTCTTAGTAATCCCAGAATGCCCGGCCCCATTGATGGGCAGAGATCTGCTCACCAAGCTCCGGGCCAAAATAACTTTTAACCCTGAAGGCCCACAAGTGGAATTTCTAAATCCTTCAATAAAAACTCCTATAGTCACGGCTCTAAATATGTCAGTAGAAAATGTATATCAACTCACTCACCTTGGTTCAAAGAAATTGCATTCATTCCTGAAGGATGAAGAACAGAGTTTTTTACTAACCGACTCAAAGCAAAAGGAAATAACTGAATGGGTAACAAAAGCCTGTCAGGTCTGTCATGGTTAATGCTTACCCTTCCAAGCTTCCTGCAAAAAAGCACCTACGAGGAACCAGACCAGGACAATTCTGGGAAGTGGACTTTACTAAAATTAAGCCAGCAAGGTTTGAAATTAAATATCGCCTAGTCTTTGTAGATATATTTTGAGGATGGATTGAAGCCTTTTCCAGGAAAAAAGAAAAAAAACGAAACAGCGCAAATGGTTGTCAAGAAGATCCTGAAAGATATTTTTACAAGATACGGCCTGCCTAAAGTAATAAGGTCTAATAATGGACTGGCGTTTGTAGCCCAAGTAAGTCAGGGGTTAGGCAAGACCCTGGGGATTAATTAAAAGTTACATTGTGCTTATAAACCACCGAGTTCAGGACAGGTAGAAAGAATGAATAGAACCATTAAAGAGACCATAACGAAATTAAGCTTAGAAACCTGCATAATAGATTGTACTATGCTCCTTCCTTATGCACTATTTCATGGAAGAAACACTCCCTCTGTTTCTTTGTGTAACCTTACCCCCTATGAAATTGTCCATGGTTCCCCTCTTTCAGTAAGGGACCTAACCCCAACTCTAAGACCTAACGATTCCTTCCACACCCCATTGCTTGACTGAATTAAAGCTCTTGAAAGAACTCAGGGATACCTGTGAAAACAGATGGCCAATGCCTATCAACCTGGGGACGAATGGACTCTACATCAATATCAAGTAAGAGACTTCATCTACATAAGTCGACATCAGGTGTCATCCCTGAAACCCCACTGGAAATGACGATACAAGGTGCTACTTATAACACCTACAGCGGTAAAGGAAGACAGAATCACTTCCTGGATCCATACCTCTCATCTCAAGCCTGCGCCCTGCCAGACTCTGGCTGGAAAATGGAAAAGATTGGTAAAACTTTCAAATTGTGTATTTACCCTGTGTCTAAGGCTATAGACTCTTCCCTTGACCACTAGTAGTCCTAAACCTATTAAACCCGTTCAGCAGCGATGGCTGATCACAAATCCTACTGGTAAAGAAGTATGATCTATCTCACATGCAGCCCACTTAGGGACTTGGTGGACATCTATCCACCCAGACATTTGTCAGCTGGCTATAGGTCTTTCCTATTGGGATATACCTGATGAAGAGGATCCCACTAAATTTCCATTAAATCCATTCTGCACCATTGATAATGGAAACAATCATTATGGATGTAGGGACACGCGAGCCAGATGCAGGTTGGCTAGCCTAGATTACTATGTTTGCCCGGTGGACTACCAAAGCCACAAACAGTCACGGTTGTGTGGGGGGAATGCCGACTTCTTCTGTATGTCTAGGGATGTGATCATACAGGCAGTGCATGATGGAACCCAAACTCCTCATCAAATTCTGTACACAGCATTGGCCCTATTACCAATTAGATCACCCAAACTGTTGGCCCCTAGAGGGGTCTCTA
This sequence comes from Callospermophilus lateralis, assembly GCF_048772815.1. Taxonomy (NCBI): domain Eukaryota; kingdom Metazoa; phylum Chordata; class Mammalia; order Rodentia; family Sciuridae; genus Callospermophilus; species Callospermophilus lateralis. The sequence continues at coordinate 56,081 of NW_027512677.1, read as the reverse complement.
GATCCTCAAATTCTGCATGACCTTTTTAACTTCTGAATGTCCTCAAAAGGGTGAAAGGAGATTTCCCTATGTGGAGGCCTTTTCCCTCCTTCGCTCACATCCTGAACTATGCTTCTCCAATAGGTCCTCACACTCAGCCTTCCGCTCCAGACTCTCTGCTGTCACTCTCACCTCAGCAACATGATTTCTCCCCTCCAATTACTAGATCAAAAACCGAAACCTCCGCCAGATCTCAGACCATTTCCCCCTTTCTGAGGTAGCAGGTACTGAGGTAAACCTCCATCGAATCACTCCTCTCTTCTCCAGTCAGTGCCCACACCGGGTCCCACCAGTTCCTCTTAACAGCTAACCCAAAGCTCAAACCAGCTGAGGAGAACCCTCAGACCCCTATCCAAGATGTAGTGAAAATGGCCTTTAAAGTTTCTTTGTCATTAGTGAAAACAGGTTACTAAGAATTTAAAGTCCCTCACAGGCTTTTAGGGATACTAACTCCTATCTTCTCCTCTGTTCTACCTGTTCTACTGCTCACCTTTTTGTTGCTAGGAAAATCACAAACACCTTTGCCAGTATTCTTTCACATCTCTGCTACCTCATTCTCAGATCCACGGAGCTGCTCACAGCCATGCCTTCCCCATCTCCCCCCTCTGTTCCAGGCCCACAGAAAAACATTAATTGACCTTCTACAGAAGTCTTCAGCATGGCTGACTTTAGGACTTTCAGGAAAAGAGTCCCCATGAAAGACTTCAAAGTAGATAAACTTCCTCTTTCCATGTTGCCCTGTTGTACTTGGTCACTGGCTAAAAATATCAGCACTCCTAAGTTAGACACCCCCTTACTAGTTTTTCACAAAATATGTGAACAAGGCCTTTGGCATTGATCTGGGGCTTCACAGAGATGGCTACATTTCAAAGATAAAGAAGTTACCAACTGGGCTCCATGGTAACAGCTGGAAGGGGGAAAAATAAAGGGAAAAAAAAGCTCTCCTTCACCCAGGTGTCCTTGAAAAGTTAACTTGCCCAGAACAGACGAATAAAACAGAAAAAAATCTGCTTTTTGTGAACTTCTGCAGGCTGTGAACTTCTGCGCCCCTTCCCTTATATGTTGGGTACAAAATTCTGAAACTACCTAAACGTGAGTTTCAGGGAATTAATTGATTATAACAGAAGTAATGCCCTCTGAATCCGGTTGCTAATAAAATGGAAAGTTTCCCTGTTTTTGGTAGTATCTTAGGTGCCGTGCCTTGTCCGTCTCTAAAACAGTATAATTCTATAGACTTAAACATTGTTTATGTTTTCAAGAAATTGTCAAGACGATGTGATTAAATGTGTAAAGGTGCAGATGTTTCCCAGAGTGCTTTATCATAATGCAGGTTCATTTGAAGTTCAAATAGGGGGGCATAAAACTCGGTTCCACTGAGAACATATATCCATCACTTTAGCCATCCTATTAGGAATAGGAGTTGCTGCAGGCGTGAGCACAAGAACCACTGCCTTGGTCCATGGGATACAACAAATGACACAATTAGAAGCAGCAATAGACCAAAACTTAAAGATATTAGAATCCTCCATCTTGGCTTTGCAGGAATCTTTAACCTCTCTCTCTGAAGTTATTTTACAGAAAAGGCGAGGGTTGAACCTCCTCTTCATGAAAGAAGGGGGCCTTTGTTCTGAATTGATGGAGAATGTTGTGTTTTTGCCGACCATACTGGAGTTGTAAAAAAATCTAGGAGTAAATTAAATAGATGCCTTGAAGAGTGTCAATGAGAGAGAGAGGCCCAAAAAGTGTGGTTTGAGTCTTGGTTCACACAGTCCCCCTGGTTAACTACGCATTTATCAACCCTGGACAGTTCAATAATAATCCTCATATTATTGCTAACTATAAAACCCTGTTTGCTCAACCGTGTAATTTCTTTTTTCCAAGCTCAAATTGGATGAGTTAAACTTATGGTAATACCCCACTAGCAAACATAGAATGTGACACCCCGCAATGATCACTTTTATGATTGATTAAAAGTAGCCAGAAGAAGAAGTGGGGAATGAAAGGTTAATTGAATAGGCACTTTTCACTTCCTTTTTTCCTGTATGCTTAACAAAACACTGTTGAAATCTTGAGAAATGTTTGCTAATCTTGTTCCCAGAATGTGCTGTCCCCAACTGACTAACTGCAGAATGTGCTCCCTCACTGGGTTGCATGCAAACTGACCACTCGCCCTGACCTATCAATAAACTTCCCTCCCTGCCGTCACCAAGGAAAGTGTATAAGCTCTGCTTAAGCTGTTCTAAGGGCTCTCTACTCTATTCAAGTGAGCTCTGAGCATCAGCATGCTGGACCCCCAATAAACACTGCGCTGTTGCATGAGATAGTCTCTTGGTGGTCTCTTCTTTCGACCTCATCCGACCTTTACTTGGATAATTAAATGTAGAAGAGAACATCCATTCAAAAAGGGATAGTCGGTAGGATTAGGAATATAGTTGGTAGGTTTAGGAATAAGACTGTGTATAGGATTTGGAACAAAAGTTCCTTAGCAATAGGGTTTCGGTTAGAGAGTGAATGTAAATGTCAGCACATGTGAAGAGTCAGTCACAATGATGAACTGGAGAAAATATGTAGGAAATCAGATATCAATACACACATTATGAAATCAGGCAAAGTATAAAGTGAATGATAGGATTAGACATTAACAACAAGGTTGAGTTTCAATGTATAATCTTAGGAAGAAACAAATATGTAGTCAGCAATATGATTGAAATTTGAGAGCATTAGGCAACCTGGACATGGATGTTTTTAGTAATCCAGGATCACTTTCCATTTAGGATTTGCTACAATCATAAGTTTGACCTTTGCATTTTGTGATCAGAATATTACAGTGATAAAATGTATATGTAGATCAGGTGACATGAGTATTTTTTCTAACATTTCTGGGAGCAATATTTTGAAGACGTATAAATTAGTGTTGGGGGTACACAGAGTTGTACCCTGTGTCTATGAATATAGAAGTAATGCATGAATTGACAATACTGTGAATAAATAATATAACTGTTTCCACTTTAAATCATGGATTGAATTGATATCTGAAAATATATAAGAAATCTTATATTGATATACAATCATTCATTCCAACGAGTTATGCATCTAATGGTAATATTAGGGTTACGTTTTATCATGAAAGGTGTGTGAGTTTAGCTTCAAAAGTGATTATGGAAATGGAAAATTATGTGTTTGGAAAGAAGTCTCATGAAAAGACGAATCAAGAAACCTAGAGGAATACATGTGTTCTGAAGCAGGAAGTGATTGTAAGTATAAAAAAACGTATAAATTTCCTAACTTGTGGATGAAATATATATCCTATGATGTGCAAAAACTGAAAAAAATAGTAATGTACCAGTGTTGAAAGAAAATTAATGTCAAAATACATATCATGTCCATAAGGAATCTACTTGCATTGATGTTAAACTGGGTCAGTTACTGTAGAAACATTAGGATTTGAAAGGACCATTTACTAAAGTTAGTTTTCAGTACTAGGAATCAAATATATATTTCAGGTGGATGAATATATCTGAGCATAATCTTGTGAACTTTTTATTATAAATCCACATTCATGACATGAATGAATTTAGGGAGTGTATATAAGACACATATATTTCATATTTTGAAAAATCAGGAGGGTGTAAAATATATATATATATATATATATATATATATATATATATATATATATATATATCACAGATACATTAAAAAGTAGCAATATATAAATATATATGGGTATCAAAATTTATCTTGAAATATATATCATCCACAGATTAAAAAGTATTCATTTTAGTGAACATGGATTTATGTATAATGTTGTTCAACTAGGAACCTCACCCATAGGTGGAATTTTAAGATCCAAAAGCGTTTAGGAGTAGTGATCTCTTCTCACAATTTGTATCTGCAAAGTTAGCCACCTCACAAAAATGTACGTGTGATACCAGGTAGGATTCTATATGTGCATATAAAAATACATGTGCTGAATAGGCTCCAGAGAAATGGAGACAGAAATTCAGAAATAAGTTAACATTTAAAAGAATGGAGAACTATTTCAATTAACAATTGACTATATTTTTAACACCTACCATTTATCATGCAAATAACAAGTCCAACTATACACCATGCCTCCTCTGAACTGCTTGTGTTTCTATAATGTTTCGGTTACTTTCCTCCATTATATTAGGATTAGTAATCAGAGTCTAGTAGGGTGTGAGTTAGTGTCAGGGAATCAGTATATTGAATGGAAAATAGAAAAATGAATCCAATGTGTATGCAAATATGTGGTACACAAAAATCTTCCCACTCTCATCAAGAACAACACCTAGATATCACCTACGCCCCAAGTAACACACAATTAGAGGAGAAGAGTTAGAAAATCCATGACTACATATCTGGAATGGAATATGATCAGGAGTTCACAACCTTGGAAGTGGTAGAGGAGTTTCCAAAAGTAAGGGACAGGGTAAACACTCCACAAACATGGACCTCTGCCTGCCTAAAGACTTCTTGAGAAACTGTCTCTGAGGTTGGGCACTTAAAACATATGTTGTTGTCAGGAGCTTTAGCTTCCTTTCTAGGGAGACCATCAAAGCTGGGTCTTCATCTCTGTGACCTTGTGGATATGGTTTCTTATTTTCCAATGAACATGAGGCAGCAGTGCTGAATTCTGTCTTTGTAGGTAAACTGTGGCCACGGGGGGCTAAGTGTATCCACATGTTGGCTGTGTATCCATTTGGTCATCCTCCAAATTTCGTCGTGATTCTTGGTGCTGCACTGGGAATTTAATATTTGCTTCATGGAATACAAGGAGCTCAACTGGAACACAGTGCTGGAGGGAGTTCTGTCATGTGTGGTGGGTCAGGGTCAGCAGGAGAATGCACCAACCATGTTTCTATCTCACACAGTTTGCCCCCTTGACCATAATAACCTGATTGTTAAGATTTCCCTTAAACCTCTACTTATAAAAAGATGCCTTTACATATAAGGGTCTGCTGGATGCACCATGTCAGCCACAAGCCATATGGAATTCAAAGGCAGATCCACAAGGCCCCACGACAGAAGTTTTATCACAAAACTGCACATCTCTGCTGTAGGCCCACTAATCAGCAGGCTTGAACTTACTGGCATCTCTGTTCTACACCATTTTCATGAAACCCAGTCAATCAAGAAACTGTCTGATACACTCATCGTCAGCAACAGTATATCCAAAGGTTCTCCTGTGCAACCTGGTCAAGGGAATTTTAAGAATTTCATGGTATTTATCTAGCCATTATTCAAGCATGAGGTTGGAGGCACTGTGGGTTTCAATTTTTTCAGGAAACATTAAATGGTGAGGAAGCTCATTTCAATGAAACCTCTGGAAAACTCTCACAGGCAAGTCTTCCCAAGGAGTGGCCAAAAGGTCACCGAAATCCAGGACTATTGAGGTCTACAATGTGAGGTCCATGTGTGTTTTGACGCTCAAGTATGCCTGCCATGTGTTTTAGAAAAAATCATGTGATATCCAGGCTGTGATTCTCAGTGCTCTGTGGAAAGCCACCCTGGACCTAGATCTCAGTTTATAAGGGGGACTCTCATGTGTGGCCTGCGAAAATCCCAACACAATTCATGGCAATACTTCTCTGAGTTCAGTTCCAGAACTCAGTCTCTAAGTCCCCTTGAACTCACACCAGAGTTCAAGACCAGTTGGACCCATTCATTTCTTCCAACCGCCACACAAATGACCAAAATTAAAACCTAAACACTCCCACAAGGCCCTCATGTTCTCCATATAGACACTCATCATAACCTCTGGCTGAATTTTTCCATGAGGGGCGCAGCCCAAGACAGTGACCAAAATGAGCACCTTTGGCCCTCATTTGCCTAAAGTCAGGGTGGCCTGGACACCATTCCTGTGAACCAGGAGTGATTAAAAAGACCTGCCGTTAATACTGCTCTGCTTCTCCATTTTGAGGCCTACTGAATGTCAGGTATAGATTCTTTATGTGGTTTGGAGTCATGAGAAAACCCAAGCACTTCTGCAGGGTTTTGAATAACTCATTTGACCCAAAGGATCCCTATTCTCACTTGATGGAGTCAGGAACATCACAGAAGAAGGCTAGAGACTTCATCCACAATGACTGATCTTTTTGCCATTTTAGTTTTGGATGCACACATGGGATCTTTCTTTAGATCCATCAGGTGCTGAGAATCTAAGCTGGAGCCTCACACAGGGCCAAGTGGCTGATTCAGACACCTCCCTTTCCAAAGCAATTATGCCAAGAGCCACAGGTGATCCTCATTCATTTCCATTTGATAACTGTTTTTTTCAGTCTTCACAAAGGGGTGGCCAGAGGCAAATACCTTCCTGACATTCAGGGCAACAGAACAAAATGTAAGCAAAAGGCCCAAAGCAGGGTATCTCCACTGAGAGTTTCCTAGCCACACTGATATCTGAGTTTTTTGAGATGCTCGCCATGCCAATTCCTTCAGCTATTCAGTACATGGTCATGTCACAGTGATTGGAGGTGGTACATATCATGGATAAAAAACAATGAGCATATTCTGGCTAGTGGCCAGAATTCTGGAAGAAAACAGGAACTTAGGAAGGTTGTAGGTGTTTCCCATTGGTAAGGCAAGCCGCAGTCCTTTCATAAATTGGACAAGTTGATTGCTGGGAGGCATTCTACTACACAGGACATATTCATTGATGCATTCTCTTTTCTAATGTCTACAACCACGGACACAGTGGCATACACAGAAATAGAAACACTCACCATGTCAAATGACTTATTAGAAACAGTCCATTCCAAAAGAAATAAATCACGTTTTTTCTACCTATTCTCAGAACATGAGACAAAACCACAAACTGACATCCACACACCCAGGCACCTCCTTCCCCCAAGTAGGTCTGTGACTCTTCTGAATGTCCTCTGACTGGTAGGCCATACGATGTTCCTCTGAAATGGCCTTTCCTGTCTCAGATCTGGTGTCATTCACCAACTCTGTGAAGTTGTCAGGAGGCAGTGGTGAGCCAATTCCAGTCTTGTCAGGAAAGGCCCCTCTTAAGAGCTTTCTTGGAATTTGGCCACCGTCACATGAAGAGGTACCTAGAAAGACTGATTCTATCCTTGGTAAATCCAAACAAGTGAGACCACTGGGACTTGGACGGGTAATGGCTTTGGGTGCCTGGCTTCCTGGATCCCAAATTCAGAGAATTCCATCACCAAGGAAGTAGGTGAGGTCACTTCCTTCAGGAACTGAATGAGGTCACTGACTTGGCCACCAATATGTCCTAACAGTTGCTTCCTAGGTTCTCATAAGATGGAGGCGGCCCCTACTTCTTGTGACACATTCACAAATTAGAATGGTATAGAAACCATAGGCACCTGGGAACAGCTCTCCACAAAGGCCTGGTTTGATCCGACTTCTCTACATTAAGAAGAGAGAGGCTGATTCAGAAACATCCCTTCATCCTGACTAGGTTGTTTGCCATGGAAGATGACTTTTCCACTCTCAGGTCCTAAATAGCTGCCTAAATCTTCTCCATCGATCATTTCTGCATGGACTTTTGAGGTTCTCAGCAGGTGGAAGATCCCCTACCTTCCTGTATTGTAAGACCAACTCGGTCCCTCCTCTGCTGTAAAGTTAGATTGACGGAACATTGTATGGTTAGGGTTAATAGCATGTTCGATTTTGGTTAGGAATCATTCTGCTGGATGAATAATGGTTTGGGAACCTCTGATACTTATAAGAATATAGACGTGAAATATAAGTACGAAAAAAGAAATCTAGGTAAGATTTGAAGCCCAGAAGGGCATTTGGCGATTGATTGGCATACTAAGCTTGAATTATGTTCTGCACCGAGGTCTCAGATAAATTTATTTACAATGGCATAGGTTGCCGTACCTCAGATGACTGAATTTAGAAGAGATCATCCAGTCCAAAAGGGATAGTCCATAGGATTAGGAAGATTGTCTGTAGGATTAGGAAGAAGAGTGAGTCTAGGAGTTGGACCAAAAGTTCTTTAGCAATAGGGTTTCAGTTAGAGAGTGAATGTAAATGTCAGCACATGTGAAGAGTCAGTCACAATGATGAACTGGGGAAAATATGTAGGAAAGAGAGTAAATATGTATCAATAGAGACATTAGGAAATCAGGCAACGTATAAAGTGAGTGATAGGATTAGATATTTTCAACAGGGTTGAGGTTGAATATATAATCTTAGGAAGAAACAATTATTTAGTCACCAATAGGATTGACATTTGAGCGCATTAGGGAACCTAGACATGGAGGTTTTTAGTAATCCATGCTCACTTTAAATTTAGGCTTTAGTACAATCATAAGTGTGACCTTTGCATTTTGTGTCATGAATATTACTGTGGTAAAATATATATGTAGATCAGATGACATGAGTATTTCTTCCACCAATATGAGGAGCAATATTTTGAAAACTTATAAATTAGTATTGCGGATAAAATAGGCCTACCCTGTGTTGATGAATAAGAGATGATGCATGAATAGACCATATTGTGAATAAATTATATAACTGGTTCCAACTTTAAATAATGCATTGAAATTATATTTGAAAATATATAGTAAATCTTATATTGATATATATACATTCATTCCAACCAGTTATACATCTAATGGTAATATTAGGGTTACGGTTTATCATGAAGAGTGTGTGAGTTTTGCTTCAAAAATGAGTATAGAATCGAAAATAATGTTTTTAGAAAGAAGTCTAGTGAAAAGACCACTAAAGAATCATAGAGGAATACATGTTTTCTGAAAGAGGAAGTGATTGATAGTGAACCACATGCCTATAAATTTGTGAATTTGTGGATGAAAGGACATATCCTATGATGTCCATAAACTGAAGAAATAGTAATGTACCAGTGTGGAATAAAAATGAACTTAAAAATACATATCATGTCCCATAGGAATCTAACTGCATTGATGTTAAACTTGGTCAGTTACTATAGAAATATTAGGATATATAAGGACCATTCACTGAAGTTAGTTTTCAGTACTAGGAAACAAATATGTATGTCAGGTGGTTGAATATTTCTGAGAATAATCTGTTGAGAGCCACAGCCAAAGGAGCCCCAGCAAACTTGCAGCTGCCAGCAAACTTCCATCTGCCGGCTGATGATTGGCTCACAGCGGCCCCAGCATCATCTAGCTGATTTGCTTGTCTGTGGTGATGCTCATTGAGATGCTCAATGAGCGGTTTCCCCGACCTTTCAGACTGCCAGCGGATGATTGGCTCACAGCGGCCCCAGCAACATCTAGCTGATTGGCTCCTCTGTGGTGATGCACATTGGGCTGGTTCCCTGCCCTTTCAGACCATGGAACTGCTCATTGGGGGACATTTTGGCTTCGCCCACGTGACCCAGCCAATCGGCCTCAAGAGGAGGAGACTTGTGTTTGAGGGAGAGGCTTGTGGGAAGCCTGTGGTGGCAGTTGGGCTCTGACGGCTTTTCCTGAGGAGCTGTTTTGTTTGGTGTCATCTTGTTGGGTTGTATTATAGTAGAAATACGGGATCAGAAATTAGTAAAAAAAAAAAAAAAAAAAACTGAAAGAGTGTTCAGTAAATTGTTAGAGGAAGGAGGCATCTCAGTAAAATCAAGAAAAGTCAGGGCATACGTTGATACAATACAAAAATGTAGCCCATGGCTTTTTCAGGAGGAGTTGTTAAATATATCACAATGGAACCATCATAGTGAAGATTTAAAAAGAATAGGAAAGAAAAGCCCAGGGACTCTGCCAGTTGGCACATTGCTCTTGTGGACGTTTGTACCTTGTTTGCTTAGTGGAAAGCCCTCAGTTCAGACAATGGTAGAGGAAGGAGAAGACATATTGATTCAAGTAAAATAGAAGGTCTCTCAAGTTAGTCAGATAGAGGAAAAAAATCAAGTAAAAGAAAAGGTCTCTCGAACTAGTCAGACAGAGGAAAAAAATCAAGTAAAAGAGAAGGCCTTTCAAGCCAGTCAGACAGAGGAAGAAAGTGTAAAACAGAAAAAGCCATCAGGGGGAAAGTTACAACAGGAGACTACTACTAACACCTTTCTATCACCAGAGGGTGTAAGTGTCCAACCAACAGCACAACCTCTACAGGAGACTGCTACTAACACCTTTCTATCACCAGAGGAAGTAAGTGTCCAACTAACAAGGCCACCTCCATATGCTGGGAGGCCCCCAACCCCCACAGTTGATAGTTGGAATCCTGAGACAAGATCTCAAATATTAACATGCCCAGTATTTGAGGCAGGAGGGCAGTGAGATTACCATGCTTTAAATTTCAAAACAGTGAAGCAGCTAACAGAGGCTGTAACAACCTATGGTCCTCAAGCACCCTTCACTGTAAGCATTATCAAATCCATTAACAACATGAACATGAAGCCAGCAGATTGGGCTAATATGTGTAAAGCTGTGCTAAATGGAGGAAATACCTGTTATGGAAGATTGCCAATGAGGAATTTTGCAAGGAGACGGCTAGGCAAAATGCAGCAGCTAGTTATTCTCAGAGAAATCTAGATATATTGTTAGGAAAGGGACCTTATGAGGATCAGCAGCAGCAATGTGCATATGATCCTGGTGTATATGCACAGATTGCTATAGATGCAATTAAGGCATGGAAGACTTTTCAAGGAAATGGAGGTTTACAAGGTCAGTTATCTAAGGTAATACAAGGAGCTAATGAACCTTATGCTGAATTTGTAGATAGGCTTATTCAAACAGCTACCAGAGTTTTTGGAAATACACAACAAGCAATGCCATTAATAAAACAACTGGCTTATGAGCAAGCGAATCGTTGGTGCAAAGATATCATTAGACCATGGAAACATGAAGATTTAAACACATATATTAAATTATGTAGAGACATTAAAGAACAAGAGCAAGTCGTGGAAGCTGCAGTAAAACAGGCTTTAGATGTCAGAGACATTAATGAACAAGGGCAAATTGTGGCAGCTGCAGTAAAACAGGCTTTAGATGCCAGGCCAAGAACATGCTACAATTGTGAAAAAACAGGACATTTTAAAAGGAATTGTCCCATAGGAGGAGGGTTTAACAAAACTAGGTATCAAAGGAGTAGAATACCAGGTATTTGTCCACGATGCCGTAGAGGGAGACTTTGGGCTAATGAATGCTGTTCTCAAACCACCATAGAGGGTACACCATTATCAAAAAACGAACAAGGACCAGGTGTTTATCCACAATATCGTGGACAAAAACATGGAGCTCCTTTGCCAAAAAATGGACAAGGGGGCTCAATTCTCCGGGGCCCAAAACCACAAATATACGCAGCACTGGAGAAACCCATCAACCACATCAGGGTAGTGCCCAGGACACATTGTCCATCAGATCCCTCATCAGAAAAACCAGAGGGAGCGCAGGGTTAGACATCTGTGACTCTGCCAGAGCAGTACTAACTGCAGAGATGGGAGTTCAATTCATTTCCACAGGGGTAAAAGGACCTCTTCCCAAAGGAACAGTAGGCTTATTATTGGGACGCAGCTCTTCTACTCTAAAAGGACTTATGATAAGTCCTGGGGTAATTGATCTCGACTATGAAGGTGAAATAAAAATTATAGCCAGTTCTCCAAAGGGTATATTAGTAATTTCACCAGGAGATAGAATAGCACAGTTACTAATAATACCCAGCCTAGGTGAAAAATTTTCCAGTCGTACTGTAGAAAGAGGTTCCAAGTGATTAGGCTCCACAGGTGTAGATTGGGCTATGCTTTCTTTAAATTTAGATTCTGGCCCCATGCTTAAACTAAATATTCAAGGGCATGAATTTAATGGGCTACTGGATACAGACGCAGACCTTAGCATCATCTCTCGTCAAGAATGGCCAAAACATTGGCCATTACAACAAGCCACTCAAACGCTTCAAGGCCTAGGAGTAGCGTATAATCCCCATAGAAGTTCAATGGTATTAGATTGGAAGGATCCTGAAGGATGTGAAGGAACTCTACAGCCATATGTATTGGATCATCTTCCCGTAAATTTATGGGGACGAGATAGTCTCCTGGACTCATTGATATTTTTTTTCGGATTCGGTATTGCCAGTCAATCGGGTTTTGCCGGCTCCTCAGTCCTGGTCTCAGTGTTGGACGTCCATTGCCTGTCTTCATTGCCTTGTCTTGTCTGTGTCATGTTTCATTGCTTTAACTGTTTGTGTATCTTTCATTATGGGACAGAGCACTTCAATGCCTCTGTCCCTGATACTTGATCACTGGACCAAAGTCCACTTAAGGGCTCAGAATCTTTGTTTTTCAGTAAAGCGCCGGATGTGGCAGACTCTCTGTGCTTCAGAATGGCCCACCTTTGGATTTGGATTACCCCTAGAAGGATCTTTCTACTTCCCACTAATTTAAAAAAGTCAGAGATATTGTCTTTCAGCCGGTGCTACATAGCCATCTGGATCAACAGCCATATATCTTAACTCGGCGGGAACTCTGCATATCTCCTCCTCCATGGGTGAAGCCTTTCCTTGTCACTGCCCCCACTCTGACTCCTTCCCCCAGGAACTCTCAAATCCTCTGATCCTCCTCCTCCTACACCCTCTGTTCTCCCTGAGTCACCAGATTTCACTCTACTGGAGTCTCCTTCCCCTCCTTATCCCCTGCCCTTGTCCCCCAAAATCCAACACCCTCTAAGTGATTCCCCTGCTGCTGACTCAGCCTCTCCTCCATTGGAGGAAGCTATGCCGGCCCAGCGCCCTCCAGATAATTCCTTTGCGGCACACACAGCACCTCTTCCCTTGGAGGAAGCTGTACCATCTAAAGGAACTCGCTGGCAGTGAATGATTGAAAACCCTGGAACTCTTGGGATGCTCCCCCTCCATCCCTATGGGCCAATGATTGACGATGGCCACGGGGAATAAATGCAAGCCTACCAGTATTAGCCTTTCTCCTCGTCAGACCTATATAACTTAAAAAAATTATAATCCCCCTTTTTCTGAGGACCCCACCAGGCTCTCAGGTCTGGTTGAGTCATTGATGTTTTCACACCAGCCTACTTCGGATGACTGCCAATAACTCCTAGGGATTCTCTTCATGACAGAGGAACAACAGTGAATCCTCCAGGAAGCTAGAAAAAAAATCCCTCAAACAAGATCTGCGTCTGACACAACTTCCCAAGATAATCAAAGGCGGCTTTCCCTTGAACCCACCCAACTGAGACCCCAAAATCTTTGAAGGTAGCGAGCATCTGTCCCCTTATCACCGGGCTCTAATAGTGTGTCTCCAAGCAGCCGCTAGCGACAAAGTAATTTGGCCAAGGTAAGAGAGATTATTCAAGGGCCTGATGATTCTCCCACTATGTTTCTAGAGAGAATTATGGAGGCATATTGGAGATATACTCCTTTTGATCCTCAGGAAGAGAATCAAAGGCATCTGTCACGATGGCCTTCATTGGGCAAACTGGCTTGGATATTAAAACAAAGTTACAAAGCTAGATTGATTACAAGATATGACTTTCAGAGATTTAGTCAGAGAAGCCAAGAACGTATACTATAAGAGAGAAACTGAGGAAGAGAAGGGAGCAAGGGGAGGATAAAAGAAACAAAAGGCAGACTAAGGCGTTGACTAAGGTCCTGGTCACAAAAACAAATAGGCCAGAAATTAAGAAACAGGTAGACAAGAAGGGATAACATTGGCCCATGCCAGAGGCCACCCTGGCCTCAGATCAATGTGCCTACTCTAAAGAAAAAAGGACACTGGGCCAAAATTGCCCTAAAAAGCGACAGCCACACCAGCCAGCCATTCTGACTCTGGAGGATGACTAAGAAAGTCGGGGCTCAGATTCCCTCCCCAAGCTCAAGGTAACTTTTGAAGTGTTTCAAAAGTGATTATGGAAATCGAAAATGATGTGTTTGGAAAGAAGTCTCATGAAAAGATCAGTCAAGAAACATGGATGAATACATGTGTTCTGAAGCACGAAGTGAATGAAAGTCAGACAAATGCGTATGAATTTGCTAACTTGTGGATGAAATATATATCCTATGATGTGCATAAAGTGAATAAATAGTAATGTAGAAGTGTTGAATAAAATTGAACATCAAAATACACATCATGTCCCATAGTAATCTACTTGAATTGATGTTAAACAGGGTCAGTTACTGTAGAAATGTTAGGATATGTTTGCACCATTCAAAGAAGTTAGTTTTCAGTACTAGGAAACAAATATGTATTTCAGGTGGATGAATATTACTGAGAATAATCTTGTGAAAAGTTGATTAAAAATCCAAATACATCAATATGAATGAATTTAGGGAGTGCATAATAATACACATGTTTTATATATATATGTATATATATATATATATATATATATATATATATATATATATATATATTAAAAATAGCAATATATATGCCAATTGAAATTCATCATGAAATATATATCATCATCATATCCGAAAATATTCATTTTAATGAATATGGATTTTTATATAAGTTTGTTCAAATAGGAAGCTCACCCATGGGTTGAATTTTCAGTTCCAACATTGTTTAGGAGGAGTGATCACTTCTCACAATTTGTATGTGCCATGTCAGCCACCTCACGAGAATGTACGTGTGACACCAGGTAGGATTCTATATGTGCATATTAAAACACATGTGCTGAATAGGCTACTGAGAAAGGAAGACAGTAATTCATATATTTGTTAACTTTAAAAACACATGTAGAACTATTTCAATTAAAAATTGACTAGATTTATAACTCCTACCCTATATATTTCAAAAGGCATGTCCAACTATACACCCTGCCTCCTCTGAAATGCTTGTATTTCTATTCTGTTTGGGTTATGTTTCTCCATCATATTAGGATTAGTAGTCAGAGTCTAGTAGGGAATGGGTTAGTGTCAGGGATTTAGTATTTCAAATATATGCTGCATAAAAATCTTCCCACTCTCATTCAGAACAATGCCTAGACATTACCCTCGTCCCAAGTAAGACACAATTAGAGGAGAAGAGTTAAAAATTCTGTGAATACATTTCTGGAAATGAATATTCTCATGAGTTCACAACCTTGGAGGTCGTAGAGGAGTTTTCAAAAGTATGGGACAGGGTAAGCACTCCACAAACATGGAGCTCTGCTGCCCTAAAGACTTCTTGAGAAACTGCCTCTGAGGTTGGGCACTTGAAATATATGTTTTCGTAAGGAGCTTTCTTTGTACTGAGACCATCAAAGCTGGGTGTGCATCTATGCGACCTGGAGGACATGGTTTCATATTTTCCAATGAACATGAGGCAGCAGTGCTGAATTCTCTCTATGTAGGTAAACTGTGTCCACTGGGGCCTAAGTGTCTCTGCGTGTGGACTGTGAAGCCATTTGGTCATCCTCTACTTTTCCTGGTGTTTCTTGCTGCTGCACTGGGAGTTTGGTATTTGCTTATGAAGTAAAAAAAGATCACCTGGGACACAGTGCTTGAGGGAGTTCTGTCACGTGTGGTGGGTAAGGGTCTGCAAGAGAATATACCAACAATGCTTCTATTCCACAAAGCTTTTCCCCTTGACCATAGCAACATAATTCTCAACATTTCCCTGAAACCTCTCTATATAACAAGATGCCGTTACATATAAGGGTCTGGTGGTTGTACCATGTCAGTCACAAGGCATTTCGGAGCCAATGGAAGATCAACATGGCCCCACCACAGATGTTTCATCACACACCCCCCCTCCACTGCTCTAGGCCCACTACTCAGCAGCCTCCAATTTACTGGCATCTCTGTTCTACACCATTTTGATGAAACCTAGTCAATCAAGGTGCTGTCTGGTATACTCATGATCAGCAACCGGTTTTCCAAATTTTCTACAGTGCCACCTGGTCATGGAAATTTCAATAATTTTATTGTATTTATCTAGCCATTTTTCACGGATGAAGTTGGAGGCACTGTGGATTTCAATTCGTACAGGAACCATTAAATGATGAGAAACCTCATTTCAATGAAAGCTCTGTAGAACTGTTACAGACAAGGCTTCCCAGGGAGTGGCCAAAATGTCACATAAAATCAGACCCACTGAGGTCTACAATGTGAGGTCCATGTGTGTTTTGACTGTCACCCGTGCCTGCCAAGTCTTTCAGAAAAAAAAAAAATCATGTGATATCCTGGCTGAGATTCCCAGTGCTCTGTGGAAAGCCACCCTGGGCCTAGATCTCAGTTTCCAAGGGAGACTCTCATGCGTGCCCTCCTAGAATCCCAACACAGTACATGGCACAAGTTCTCTGAGATCAGATCCAGAATGCACTCTCTAAGTGTAATCACACCAGAGTTCAAGCCCATGTGGACCCAGGCATCTCCTTTAACTGCCACACAATGACCACAATTAAAACCAAAACACTCCCACATGGCCCTCATCTGTTTCCATATAGATACTCATCATAACCTCTGGCTGGAGGTTTCCATGAGGGGCGCAGTCCAAGACAGTGTCCAAAATAAGCTCCCTTGCCCCTCATTTGCCTAAAGTCAGGGTGGCCTGGACATACTTCCTGTGAACCAGGAGTGATCAAATAGGCATGCCGTTAATACTGCAGCGCTTCTTCAATTTGAGGCCTACTGAGTTAGAGGTATAGATTGTTTATGTGAATTAGAGTCATGAGAAAACCCAAGCACCTATGCAGGGCTTTGAAGAACTCAATTGACACAAAGGATCCCTATTCTCACTTGATAGAGGTCAGGAACCTCACAGAGGAAAGCGAGACTTTATCCACAATGACTGGTCTATTTGCCATTTTGGTTTTAGATGCACACATGGGATCTTTCTTTAGATCCATCTGGTGCTGAGAATCTAAGCCACAAACTCACACAGGGCCAAGATGCTAATTCAGACACATCCCTTTCCAAAGCAATTAAGCAAAGAGCCACAGGTGATGCCCATTCATTTCCATTTGAAAACTGTTTACTTCAGGCTTCACAAAGGGGTGGCCAGAGCAAGAACTTCCTGACATTCAGTTCAACAGAACAATATATAAGCAAAATGCCCAAAGCAGGGTTTTTCCACTGAGAATTTCCTGGTCACACTGATATCTGAGTTTTTTGAGATGCTCGCCATTCCCTTCAGCTATCCAGTACATGACCATGTCACAGAGCTTGGAGGTGGTACATATGTTAGACACAAAACCATGAGCCTATCCTGGAGAGTGAACAGAATTCATGAAGAAACCTGAAAATTAGGAATGTAGTAGGTTATGCCCATCTTTAAGTAAAGCCGCAATCCATTCATAAATTGGGCAGGATGAAATGGGAAGCTTTCTACTAGACAGGAAACATCCATTGATGCACTCTCTTTTCTAATGTCTACAACCACGGACACCATGGGATACACAGACATAGAATCACTCGCCTTTTCAAACGACTTACAAGAAACAGTTCACTCCAAACCATACAAACCACCTTTCCTTCCTATTCTCACAACATGAGACAAAATCACAAACTCACAACCACACCCACAAAGGCACCTCCTTACCCTAAGTAGGTCTGTGACTCTATGGAGTGTCCTCTGACTGGTGGGCCACACAATGTTCCCCCGAAATGTCCTGTCCTGTCTCAAATATGGTCTCCTTGGCCAACTCTATGAAGTTGTCAGGAGCCAGCAGTGGGCCACTACCTGCTTTTTCAGGAAAGGCCCCTCTTCAGAGCTGTCCTGGCTTTTGGCCATTCTAACATCAGTAGGTACAAAGAAAGACTGACTCTGTCCTTGGTAATTCCAAACAAGTGAACCCACTGGGACTGGTACTGGGACTGGCTCTGTGTGCCTGGCTTCCAGGATCCCAAGTTCAGAGAGTTCCATCACCAAGGGAGTAAGGTGAGGTCACTTCCTTCAGGAACTGAATTAGGTCACTGCCTTGGCAACCACTTTATCCTAACAGTTGCTTCCAAGTGTCTCATTAAATGGAGGCTTCCCCTACTTCCTGTGAAACATTCACAAGTTAGAATGGTATATCAACCATAGGAACCCGGTAATAGCTCTCCACACAGGCCTGGTTTGGTCCATCTCCTCTACATTGAGAAGAGAGGTTCTGATTCAGACACATCCCGTCATCCTGACCAGGTATTTTGCCATGGAAGATTACTTTTGCTTTCTCAGGTCCTCCATAGCTGACTACATATTCTCCAGGGATCATTTCTGCATTGAACTTGTGGTTCTAAACAGGTGAAAGATCCCCTACATTCCTGTATTGTAAGACCAACTCTGTCCCTGCTCTTCATTAAATTTACATTGAGGGAACAGTGTATTGTTAGGGTTAATAAAATGTTTGATGTTAGAAATCATTCTGCTGGATGTATAATGGTACTGGGAACCTGGGATATTTTTAAAAATATAGAGGTGAAATATATAAATGAAAAAAGGATGTCTAGGTAATTTTGAAGCCCAGAGAGGCAATGGGCCCTTCATTGGGATACTTAGCTTTGATTTATGTTGTGCACAGATATCTCAGATAAATCGATATGCAATGGCATAGGACCTTGTACCTTGGATGATTAAAATTCGAAGAGAACATCCAGTCAAAAAGGGATAGTCGGTAGGATTAGATAGATATTCGGTAGGTTAACAAAGAGTGAGTATAGGATTTGGAACAAAAGTTCTTTAGCAATAGGGTTTGGGTTAAAGTGTGAAAGTAAATATCAGCCCACTTGAAGGGTCAGTCACAATGATGAACAGGGGAAAATATGTAGGAAAGCAGATATCAATAGAGATATTACAAAATCAACAAGTGGGCCAAGGACCTGAACAGACACTTCTCAGAAGAAGACATACAATCAATTAATAAGTACATGAAAAAATTCTCACCTTCTCTAGCAGTCAGAGAAATGCAAATCAAAACCACCCTAAGATACCATCTCACTCCAGTAAGATTGGCAGCCATTAGGATGTCAAACAATAATAAGTGGTGGCAAGGATGTGGGGAAAAGGGTACACTTGTACATTGCTGGTGGGACTGCAAAATGGTGCGGCCATTATGGAAAGCAGTATGGAGATTCCTGGAAAAGCTGGGAATGGAACCACCATTTGACCCAGCTATCGCCCTCCTTGGACTATTCCCTGAGGACCATAAAAGAGAATGCTATAGGGATACTGCCACATCAATGATCATAGCAGCACAATTCACAAAAGCCACACTGTGGAACCAACCTAGATGCCCTTCAATAGATGAATGGATAAAAAAAATGTGGCATCTATACACAATGGAGTATTATGCAGCACTAAAAAATGACAAAATCATGGAATTTGCAGGGAAATGGATGGCATTAGAGCAGATTATGCTAAGTGAAGCTAGCCAATCCTTAAAAAACAAATGCCAAATGTCTTCTTTGATTTAAGGAGAGCAAGAAAGAACTGAACAGAGGGAAAGAGCATGAGGAAAATATTAACATTAAACTGAGACAAGTGATGGGAGGGAAAGGGAGAGAGAAGGGAAATTGCATGGAAACGGAAGGAAACCCTCATCGTTATACGAAATCACATATACAAGGTTGTGAGGGGAAAGGGGGGGGAAGGGAGAGAACGGAACAATAACAGATGAGGTAGAGAGGAAAAATGAAAGGGGAGGGGAGGGGGGATAGTAGGGGATAGGAAAGTCAGCAGAATACAACAGTCACTAATATGGCATTATGTAAACATTGTGAATGTGTAACTGATGTGATTCTGCAATCTGTATTTGGGGTAAAAATGGAAATGCATAACTCACTTGAATCAAATTTATGAAAGATGAAAAAAATAAAAATTTTAAAAAGTACTAAATTGGCTCATCCTAACATTAAAAAAAGAGATATTACAAAATCAGGTAAAGTATAAAGTGAGTGATATGATTAGATATTTTCAACAGGGTTGATTTTGAATATATAATCTTAGGAAGAAACAAATATGTAGTCACCAATAGGATTGATATTTGAGAGCATTAGGCAACCTGAACATGGAAGTAATCCATGTTCACTTTCCATTTAGGCTTTAGTACAATAATAAGTGTGAACTTTGCATTTTGTGTCCAGAATATTACTGTGATAAAATGTATATGTAGATTAGGTGACATCAGTATTTCTTTCACCATTTCTGTGAGTAATATTTTGAAGACATATACATAAGTATTGGTTGTACAAAAAGCTGTACCCTGTGTCTATGTATATACAGATAATTCATGAATAGACCATACTGTGAATAAATAGTATAGCTGGTTCCACTTTAAATAATGGATTGAATTCATATTCACAAAGGAGTGGTCTGAGGCAAAAACCTTCCTGAAATTCAGGGCAACAGAACAATAGGTAAACAAAACGCACAAAGCAGGGTTTCTCCACTGAGACTTTCCTGGTCACACTGATATCTGAGTTTTCCTAGATGCTCGCCTTTCCCTTCAGCTATCCAGTACATAGCCATATCACATAGCTTTGAGGTAGTACATATCTTGGTCACAAAACAATGAGGCAATTCTGGAGAGTGTCCAGAATTCAGGATGTAAACAGAAACTTTGGAAGATAGCAGGTTTTGCCCTTCAATAAGGAAAGCCGCAGTCCATTAATAAATCGGGCAGGATGAATGTTGCGAAGCTTTCTCCTAGACAGGACACATCCATTGATGCATTTTCTTTTCTAATGTCTACAACCACGGACAGAGTGGGATACACAGACATAGAAGCACTCGCCTTGTCAAAGGACTTACTAGAAACAGTCCACGCCAATTCAAACAAACAGCCTTTCTTACATCTTCTCAGAACCTGAGAAAAAAACCATACACACACCTACACCCACAAAGGCACCTCCTTTGTGGAGTGTCCTCTGAATGGTGGGCCATACTATATTCGCCAAAAATGGCCTGTTGTATCTCAAATCTGGTCTCCTTGGCCAACTCTGTGCAGTTGTCAGGAGCCAGCGGTGAACCAATACCTGCTTTCTCAGGAAAGGCCTTTCTTCAGAGCTTTCCTGGCATTTGGCCATCCTCACATCTGTTGGTACTAAGAAAGACTGACTCTGTCCTTGGTAAATTGAAACAAGTGAGACCACAGGGACTGGGACTGCAACTGGCTCTGGGTGCCTCTCTTCCTGGATCCCAAGTTCAGAGAGTTCCATCACCAAGGAAGTGCAGTGAGGTTACTTCCTTCAGGAACTGAATGAGGTCACTGCCTTGGCAACCTCTTTGTCCTAACAGTTACTTCTAAGGGTCCCATGAGATGGAGTCTGTCCCTACTTTCTGTCACACTTTCACAAGTTAGAATGGTATATCAACCATTGGCACCTGGGAAGAGCTCTCCACACAGGCCTGATTTGGTCCATCTTCTCTACATTTAGAAGATAGAGGTTGATTCAGACACATCCATTCATCATGATCAGGTTGTTTACCATAAAAGATGACTTTTCCTCTATCAGGTCCTTCATAGCTGCCTACATCTTCTCCAGGGATCATTTCTGCATGGACCTTTGATGTTCTCAGAAGGTGGAAGATCCCCTACATTCCTGTATTGTAAGACTAACTCTGTCCCTCCTCTTTTGTAAAGTTAGATTGAGGGAAGAGTGTATGTTTAGGGTTAATAACATGTTTGATTTGGGTTAGGAATCTCTCTGCCGCATGAATAATGGTATTGGGAACCTGTGATATTTACAAGAATATATAGGTGAAATGTAAGTATGAAAACAGAAATCTAGGTAAGATTCGAAGTCAGAAGGGCATTGGGTCCTTGAGTGGGATTCTTAGGTTTGAATTATGTTCTGCATATATGTCTCCGATAAATTGAAATACAATGGTTTAGGACCTTATACCTTGGATGATTAATTGTCGAAGAGAACATCGAGTCAAAAAGCAATAATCAGTAAGATTAGGAAGATAGTCAGTAGGTTTAGAAATAAAAGTGAGTATAGGATTTAGACCAAAATTTCTTTAGCAATAGGGTCTCGGGTAGACATTGAATGTAAATGTCAGCATATGTGAAGTGTCAGACACAATGATGAACTGCGGAATATATGTAGGAAAGCAGATATCAATAGAGATATAAGGAAATCAAGCAAAGTATAAACTGAGTGATAGAATTAGACATTTTCAACAGCCTTGAAGTTGAATATATAATCTTAGAAAGAAACAAATATGTAGTCACCAATAGGATTTACATTTGAGAGCATTAGGCAACCTGGACATGGTTGTTTTTAGTAATTCATGCTCACTTTCCATTTAGGCTTTGATACAATCATGAGTGTGACCTTTGTTTTTTGTGTCCAGAATATTACTGTGATAAAAAAAGAAATATATATATATATATATATATACACACACACACACACACACACACACATATATAGATAGATAAGGTGACATGAATATTTCTTCTACCATTTCTGGGAGCAATGTTTTGAAGAGGTATAAATTAGTATTGGGGGAACAAAGAGGTGTACACTGTGTCTATGAATATAGAGATAATGCATTAATAGACCATACTGTGAATAAATAACATACCTGGTTCCAACTTTAATAATGGATTGAATTGAAATGTGAAAATGTACAGGAAATCTTATATTGATATACACACATTTATTCCAACCACTTATACATCTAATGGTAATATTAATGTTATGGTTTACCTTGAAGAGTGTGTGGGTTTAGCTTCAAAATTGATTATGGAAATCGAAAATAATGTGTTTGGAAAGAAGTCTCATGAAAAGACCAGTCAAGTAACATGGAGGAATACATGTGTTCTGAAGCAGAAAGTGATTAAAAGTGAAACAAATTCCTATAATTTTGTGAACTTGTGAATGAAATATATATCCTATGATGTGCAAAAACTGAAGAAATAGTAATGTACCAGTGTTGAATTAAAATGAACGTCAAAATAGACATCATGTCCCCTAGGAATCTATTTGCATTGATGTTAAACTGGGTCAGTTACTGCAGAAATATTAGGATTTGTAAGCACCATTGATTGAAGTTAGTTTTCAGCACTGGGAAACAAATATGTATTTCAGGTAGATGATTATTTCTGAGAATAATCTTGTGAAATGTTGATTATAAATCCACATACATGAACATGAATGAATTTATGGAGTGTATATAAGACACATATATTTCATATTTTATAAAATCTGTAGAGTGTATATATATATATATATATATATATATATATATATATATATATACAAAAAAACCACAAAAATTCATTAAAAAGTATCAATATATATATGCCAATCGTAATTCATCATGTAATATATATCATCCACAGAAGCAAAAATATTTATTTTACTAAACATGGGTTTATGTATAATATTGTTCTAATAGGAAGCTCACCCATAGTTTGAATTTTCAGTTCCAACAGCGTTTAGGAGCACTGATCTCTTCTTACAATTTGTTTTTGCCAAGTCAGCCAACTCATAAAAATATATGTGTGATACCAAGTAGGAATCTATATGTGCATATAAAAAGTACAAGTGCTGAGTAGGCTACAGAGAAAGGGAGACAGGAATTCACATATTTGTTAACTTTAAAAACGCATGGAGAGAGCTGCGGATGTGGCTCAAGTGGTAGCGTGCTCGCCTGGCATGCGTGCGGCATGGGTTCGATTCTCAGCACCACGTGAAAACAAAGATGTTGTGTCCGCCGATAACTAAAAAATAAATATTATAGAATTCTCTCTCTCCTCTCTCACTCTCTCTTTAAAAAAAACACATGGAGGACTATTTCAATTAAAAATTGAGTAGATTTATAAAACCGACCCTTTATCATGCAAGAGGGAAGTCCAACTATACACCATGCTTCCTCTGAACTGCTTGTATTTTCATTCTTTTGGGGTATTTTTCTCCATCATATTAGGATTAGTAGTCAGAGTCTAGTAGGGTATGAGTTAGTGTCAGGGATTCAGTATTTCGAATGGAAAATTGGAAAATGGATCAATGTGTATGCAAATGTGTACTACAAAAAAATTTTCCCACTCTCATTCAGAACAATGCCTTGACATTACCTTCACCCCAAGTAAGACACAATTAGAGGAGAAGAGTTAGAAAATCTTTGAATACATATCTGAAATTGAAAATGCTTAGGGTTCACAACCTTGGAGATTGTAGAGGAGTTTCCAAAAGTAAGGGACAGTGTAAAAACTCTACAAACATGGAGATTTGCCTGCCTAAAGACGTCTGGAGAAACTGCCTTTAGGTTGGGCACTTGAAATATATGTTGCTGTCAGGAGCTTTAGCTTCCTTTCTAGTGAGACCATCAAAGCTGGGTCTTCATCTCTGTGATCTGGAGGACATGGTTTATAATTTTCCAATAAACATGAAGCAGCAGTGCTGAATTCTTGCTTTGTAGGTAATCTGTGGCCACTGGGGGCTAAGTGTCTCCCCATGTGGACTGCGAAGCCATTTCATCATCCTCCACTTTTCATAATGTTTCTTCCTGCTGCACTCGGAGTTTGGTATTTGCTTCACGAAATACAAGGAGTTCAACTGGGACACAGAGCTGCAGCGAGTTCTGTCACGTGTGGTGGATCAGGGTCTGCAGGAGAATGCACCAACAGGGCTTGTATACCACATAGGATGCCCCCTTGACCATAGCAACCTGATTCTGAACATTGCCCTGAAACCTCTCCATATAACAAGTTGCCTTTACATATAAGGGTCTGCTCGCTGCACCATGTCAGTCACAAGCCATTTGGAAGCCAATGGCAGATCCACATGGCCCCACCTCAGATGTTTTATCACACATTTGCTCACTACTGCTCTAGGCCCACTACTCAGCAGGATCCAAATTACTGAGATCTCTGTTTTACACCATTTTCATCAAAACCAGTCAATCAAGGCACTGTCTGGTACACTCGTGATCAGCAACAGGACATCCAAAGGTTCTTCATTGCCACCTGGTCATTGGAATTTCAAAAATTTCATGGTATTTATCTAGCAAATTTTCAATTATGAAGTTGGAAGCACTATGGCTTTCAAATCATTCAGGAATCATTCAGTGGTGAGGAAGCTCATTTCAATGAAACTTTGGAGAACTCTCACAGGCAAGGCGTCCCAAAGAGTGGCCTAAAGGTCACATGAATCCAGGCCCATCGAGGTCTACAATTGAGGTCCATGTGTGTTTTGACTAGCAAATATGGCTTCCAAGTCTTTCAGAATAAAATAATGTGATATCCTGGCTGAGATTCCCAGTGCTCTGTGGAATGCCACCCTAGGACTAGATCTCAGTTTCCAACGGAGACTCTCATGCGTGGCCTCCTAAATTCCCAACACAATTCATGGCAATACTTCTTTGATGATTGATCCAGAACTCAGTGTTTAAGGGGAATGACACCAGAGTTCAAGCCCAGGTGGATCCAGTCATCTCTTCCAACTGCCACATGAATGACTACACTTAAAACCAAAACATTCCCACATGGTCCTTACCTTCTTCCATATAGACACTCATCATTACCTCTGGCTAGAGTTTTTCATGTGGGACGCATCCCAAGAGAGTGTCCAAAATAATCTTCCTTGCCCCTCATTTGCCTAAAGTCAGGGTGGCATCGTCACCCTTCCTGTGAACCTGGAGTGATCCAATAGGCCTGCCATGAATACTGCTCTGCTTCTTCAATTTGAGTCCTACTGACTCTCAGGGATAGATTCTTTAAGTGATTTGGAGTCACAAGAAAACACAAGCACCTCTGCAGTTCTTCAAAGAACTCATTTGACTTAAAGGATCCCTATTCTCACTTGACAGAGGTCAGAATCCTAACAGAGGAAGGCAAGAGACTGATCAACAATGACAGATTTTTGGCCATTTTGGTTTTGATTGCACACATGGAATCTATCCTTAGATCCATCATGTGCTGAGAATCTAAGCCACAACCTCATACAGGGCCAAGAGGCTGATTTAGACACATCCTTTTACAAGCAATTAAGCAAAGAACCACAGGTGATGCCCATTCATTTCCATTTGAAAATTGTTTTCTTCAGGCTTCACAAAGGGGTGGCCTGAGGCAAAGACCTTCCCGACATTCAGGACAACAGAACCATAGGTAAGCAAATGAACCAAAGCAGGATTTCTCCACTGAAAATTTACTGGTCACACTGATATCTGAGTTTTCTAAGATGTTCCCATTCTCTACAGCTATCAAGTATATAGACATGTCTCAGAGCTTGGAGGTGGTACATATCTTGGAAACAAAACCATGAGCCTATTCTGGAGAGTGGCCAGAATTCAGGAAGAAAACAGGAACTTAGGAATTTAGTAGGTGTTGCCCATCCATAAGGCAAACCACAGTACATTCTTTAATTAGGCAGGATGAATGCTGGGAAGTTTTCTACTAGACAGGACACATCCTTTGATGCCTTCTCTTTTCTAATGTCTACAACCACGGACACAGTGGGATACTCAGACATAGAAACACTAGCCTTGTCAAACGACTTACTAGAAACAGGCCACTCCAACCCAAACAAACAGCCTTTCCTACCTATTCTCAGAACATGAGAGAAAACCACAAACTCACTCCACACCCACAAAGGCACCTCCTTAACCCAAGTAGGTCTGTGACTATCCGGAGTGTCCTCTAACTGGTGGGCCATACTATGTTCCCCTGAAATGGCCTGCCCTTTCTCAGATCTGGTCTCCTTTGCCAACTCTGTGAAGTTGTCAGGAGCCAGTGGTGAACCAATACCTGCTTTCTCAGGAAAGGCCCCTCTTCAGAGATCTTCTGCCATTTGACAATGCTCATATCAGTCGGTACCAAGGAAGACTGACTCTGTCCTTGGTAAATCCAAACAAGTGAGACCACTGGGACTGGGACTGGGACTGGCTCTGGGTGCCTGGCTTCCTGCATCACAATTTCAGATTTTTTGATGACCAAGGAAGAGAGGTGAGGTCACTTCCTTCAGGAACTGAATGAGGTCACTACATTGGCCACCACTTTGTCCTAACAGTTGCTTCGAAAGGTCCCATGAAATGGAGGCTGCCCCTACATCCTTTGACACTTTCACAAGTTAGAATGGTATATCAACCATAGGCACCTGGAAACAGCTCTCCACACAGGCATGGTTTGATCAGTTCTCTACATTAAGAAAGGAGAGGCTGATTCAAACACATCTCTTCATACTGACCCGGTTGTTTGCCATGGAATATGACTTTTTCCCTCTTAGGTCCTTCATAGCTGCCTGCAACTTCTTAAGGGTATAATTTCTGCATGGTCCTTTGATGTTCTCAGCAGGTGGAAGAGCCCCTACATTACTGTATTGTAAGACAAACTCTGTCTCGGCTCTTCTGTAAAGTTAGTTTGAGGGAACAATGTATGGTTAGGCTTAATAACATGTTTGATTTGAATTAGGAATCATTCTGCTTAATGAATAATGGTATTGGGAACTTGCGATATTTACAAGAATATATTGGTGAAATATAAGTTTGAAAACAGAAATCTAGATAAGATTTGAATCCAGGAAGGGCATTGGGCTGTTGATTGGGATACTTAGCTTTGAATTATGTTCTGCAAAGATGTCTCAGATAAATCAATATACAATGGCATAGGACCTTGTACCTTGGATGATTGATTGTCGAAGTGATCATCCAGTCAAAAAGGGATAGTCTTTAGGATTAGGAAGATAGTTGGTATGTTAGAAAAAAGGGTAATATAGGATTTGGACCAAAAGTTCTTTAGCAATAGGGTTTCGGATAGAGAGTGAATGTAAATGTCAGCACATGTGAAGAGTAAGTCACAATGATGAACTGGGGAAAATATGTAGGAAAGCAGATATCAATAGACATTAGGAAATCAGACAAAATATAAAGTGACTGATAGGATTAGTCATTTTCAAGAGGGTTGAGGTTGAATATATTATCTTAAGAAGAAACAAATATGTAGTCACCAATAGGATTGATTTGAGAGCATTAGGCAACCTGGACATGGATGTGTTTAGTAATCCATGCTCACTTTCCATTAGGCTTTGGTGAAAGGTTAATAAAATAGGTACTTGTTACTTACTGTTTTTCTGTATGCTTAACAAAACACTGTTGAAGTCTTGAGGACTGTTTGCTAATCTTGTTTCCAGAATGTGCTGTCCCCAACTGCCAAACTGCAAATGTATACCCTCACCCGTTTGCACGCAAACCACCCACTTGCCCTGACCAATCAATAAACTTCCCTCCCTGCCCTCTCCAAGGAAAGCATATAAGCTCTGCTTAAGCTGTTCTCATTGCTCTCTGCTCTATTCAAGTGAGCTCTGAGCCCCAGAATGCTGGACCCATAATAAACCATTTACTGTTGAAGGAGACATTCTCTTGGTGGTCGCTTCCTCCGATGCTTGCCCGACCTTTACATCTGGAGGCACCAGCAAGATCCGACAGCGGCGGATGAAAGATCCCCAAGGGGCTCCTTTCAGGGTAAGTAAGGCAACTCTTTTTGGTTTTAGGTTTCAGGTTAGGGCTTGGCAAAATGGCTATGGGTGATGAGCGTGAGCTCTCTCTGACAGAAGCTGACATACGTGTCACAGAGCCACAGGCCACGTCCCTGGGGGATGCCCCAGAGGACTCAAGAAATCGAGGAACAATAGTCTCCTTGACTCAGTGATATTTTGCTTCGGATTCGGTATTGCCAGCCCATCAGGTTTTGCGGGCTACTCAGGCCTGGCCTCAGTATTGGACGTCCAATGCCTGACTTTATTGTCTTGTCTTGTCAGTGTAGTGTGTCGTTGCTTTCACTGTTTGTGTATCTCTCATTTTGGGACAGAGAACTTCAACACCTCTCTTCCTGACCCTTGATCACTGGAACAAAGTCCGCTTAAGGGCCCAGAATCTTTCTTTTTCAGTAAATCGCTGGACCTGGCAGACCCTCTGTGCCTCAGAATGACCCACCTTTGGAGTTGGATAGCCCCTAGAAACATCTACGTCCCACTAATTCGAAAAGTCAGAGATTTTGTATTTCAACCGGGGCCACATGGACATCCAGATCAACAGCCATATATCTCAACTTTGCAGGACCTCTGCAAATCTCCTCCTCCATGGGTGAAGCTTTTCCTTGTCTCTGCCCCCGCTCCTACTCCTTCCACCATGATTCTATCTCTCAAACCCTCTGCTCCTCCTCCTC
This sequence comes from Callospermophilus lateralis, assembly GCF_048772815.1. NCBI lineage: Eukaryota > Metazoa > Chordata > Mammalia > Rodentia > Sciuridae > Callospermophilus > Callospermophilus lateralis. The sequence continues at coordinate 27,039 of NW_027512677.1, read as the reverse complement.
CACCCTCTCTTCTCCCTGAGTCTCAAGACTCTACTGGACTCTCCTCGCCTTCTTATCCGCTTCCCTCGTCCACCAACCCCCAACAACCTCTAAGTGATTCCCCTGCTGCTGACTCAGCCTCTCCGCCACTGGAGGAAGCTAGGCCAGCCCAGAGCCCACCAAATGACTCCCCCTTGTCACACACACAGCCCCTCCTTCCCTGGAGGAAGCTGGCCTGGCAAAAAGAACTCAAAGAACTCCCTGGCGTTTTCAAACCTGCCTACTTGGGATGACTGCCAACAAATCCTAGGGATTCTCTTCATGACAGAGGAATGAGAGAGAAACTTCCTGGAAGCTAGAAAAAAAAATAGCCTCGGACCAGATGGGTGACCAACACAACTTCCCAACATAATCAAAGCCGGCTTCCCCTTGAACTTACCCAACTGGGACCCCGACACCTTTGAAGGTAGGGAGCATCTGTCCACTTATTGCCGGGCCCTAATAGTGGGTTTCCAACCGGCCGCTAGGCAACCAAATAATTTGGCCAAGGTAAGAGAGATTATTCAAGGGCCTGATGAACATCCCTCTATGTTTCTAGAGAGAATTATGGAGGCATATAGGAGATATACTCCTTTCGATCTTCAGGCAGAGGATCAAAAGGCATATGCCATGATGGCCTTCATTGGGCAAGCTGATCTGGATATTAAAAGAAAGTTACAATACTTAGATGGATTACAAGATATGACTTTGAGAGATTTAGTCAGAGTAGCCGAGAAAGTATCCTATAAGAGAGAAACAGAGAGAATGAAAGGGAGCAAAGGGAGGATGAGAGATGAAAAAGACAGATTAAGGTATTAACTAATGTCCTGGTCACAACAATAAATAGGCCAAAAATTAAGAAACAGGGAGACAAGAAGTGATACCTGGGTCCCCTCCAGAGGCCACCCTTGGCCTCAGATCAATGTGCCTACTGTAAAGAAAAAGGACACTGAGCCAAAGAGTGCCCTAGAAAGAGAAAGCCACGCCAGACAGCCTTTCTGACTCTGGAGGTTGACTAAGAATGTCGGGGCTCAGATCCCTTCCCCGAGCTCAGGGTAACTTTTGAAGTGAAGGGGACCCCATAAACTTTGAAGTGGATACAGCAGCAGTATACTCAGCCCTTAAGGCCCCACTGGGCCCTCTATCAAATAAAAGATCTCTAGTTCAAAGGGCTAACAGCAGTAAATATCAGACTTAGACAACTAAGAGGACCATGGACATGGGGAAAGACAAAATCCAACATTCCTTCCTAGTAATCCCAGAATGCCTGGCCCCATTGATGGGCAGAGATCTCCTCAGTAAGCTCCGGGCCAAAACAACTTTTAACCCCGAAGGCCCCAAAATGAAATTTCTAAATCCTTCATTAAAAACTCCTATAGTCATGGCTTTATAAATGTCAGTCGAAGATGAACATCCACTTTTCACACACCCCAAGACTGATCAAACAGGCAAGCTACCCCAGAAATGGATAACAGATTACCCAGATGCCTGGGCAAAATTGTTGGGTTAGGCCTAGCCATGAAACAACCTCCAAGAACAGTGGAGTTAAAAACCTCAGCCTCCCCAATCAATGTCAAACAACATCCTCTGAGCAAAAAAGGTAAAGATGGGATAAGGCCCCATATTCAGAAATATCTGGCCTTAGGGTCCTAAGGCCCTGTCAATCGGCCTGGAACACTCCCCTGCTACCGGTAAAAAATCCAGGAACTGGGGACTATCCCCCATACAAGACCTAAGAGAGATCAACAACAGAGTGCAGGAAATTCACCCCATGGTAAATAATTCATACAATCTGCTTATCACTCTGAACCCTGAGTAGAAATGGTATGGACATAAAGATGCTATCTATTGCATGCCTCTGCATAAAGACAGTCAGTTGCTGTTTGCTTTTGAGTGGGTAGACCCAGAAACCGGAACGTATGGTAAACTAACATGGACTAGACTCCCACAGGGGTTCAAAAACTCCCCCACTCTCTTTGATGAAGCCCTCCACAGAGATGTCAACAACTTCAGACCTATGCACCCTGAAGTCACCCAGCTTCAATACGTGGATGACCTGCTACTGCAGCCAACACCAAGGAAAACTGTGAGTCTGGGAACCAAGCACTATTATATAAGCTTGCTCAACTCGGGTATAGAGCTTCTTCCAAAAAACCCCAAATTTGCCAGCAAGAAGTAGTCTTCCTGGGCTATTCCCTTAGGGGTGGTAAACGATGGCTCACTGAGCCCAGAAAACAAACGGTTGTGCAGATACACCCCCCCCCCGCAGCAGCAGACAACACAGAGAGTTTCTTGGGACTACTGGGTTTTGCAGGTTATGGATTCCTGTGTTTGCGTCCTTAACTTCTCCTTTATACCCGCTGTTAAAGGGAGATGCCCAATTCCAATGGACCCCTGAGCACCAGCAAGCTTTTGATAACATCTAACAACACTGGCACTGAACTCCTCAAGTTCACTGAGCCAAGCCTGCAATTTCAGAAATCCCTACACTACGTTAAAAATGTACATCAATTCACACACCTTGGTTCAAAGAAACTGCAGGCATTCCTGAAGGATCAAGAACAGAGTTTTCCACTAACCGACTCACAGCGAAAGGACATAACTGAACGGGTAACAAAACCCTGTCCGTTCTGTCAATAGGTTAATGCTTACCCTTCCAAGCTTCCTGCAAAATAGCACCTATGAACAACCAGACCAGGACAATTCTGGGAAGTGGACTTTACTGAAATTAAGCCAGCGAGGTATGGACTTCAATATCTCCTAGTGTTTGTAGATATATTTTCAGGATGGATTGAAGCCTTCCACACAAAAAAAGGCACAAATGGTGGTAAAAAATCCTGAAAGATATTTTTCCATGATACGGCCTACCTAAGGGTATATTGTCTGATAATGGACCGGTGTTCATGACCCAGGTAAGTAAGGTGTTAGCCAGGACCCTGGGAATAAATTGGAAGTTACATTGTGCTTATAGACCCCAGAGCTCAGGACAGGTTAAAAAAAAATTAATAGAACCATTAAAGAGACCTTAACGAAATTAAGCTTAGAGAGGGCATCAAAGGTTGGACTATGCTCCTGCCTTATGCACTGTTTCATGCAAGAAATACTCCCTCTGTTTCTTTGAGTAACCTCACCTCCTATGAAATTCTCTATGGGGCCCCTCCTCCAGTAAGGACCTAACCCCAACTCTAAGACCTACCGATCCCTTCCACACCCCCTTGCTTGACAAACTTAAAGCTCTTGAAAGAACTCAGCGATACCTGTCAAACCAGCTGGCCACTGCCTACCAACCTGGTGAAGAGGAGACTCCACATCGATATCAAATAAGAGACTTCGTCTACATAAGATGACTTCAGGTGTCATCCCTGGAACCCCGATGGACAGGACCATACCAGGTGCTACTTATAAAACCTACAGTGGTAAAGGTAGATGGAATCACTTCCTGGATCCTAATTCTCATCTCAAGCCTGCGCCCTGTCCAGACTCTGGCTTGAAAGTGGAAAAGACTGGTAACCCTTTCAAATTGCATATTGTCCATGTGGATAAGGCTATAGACTCTCCCCTTGGCCACCACTAGTCCTAACCATCATCCGCCCATTCAGCAGCGATGGCTGATCACAAATCCTATTAGACAAGAAGTATGGTCTGTCTTGCATACAGCCCCCTTAGGGACCTGGTGGCCATCTCTCCAACCAGATATTTGTCAGCTGAGTATACGTCTTTCCAATTGGGATATCTCTGATGAAGAGGATCCCATTAAAATTTCATTAAATTTCTTCCGTACCATAGATAATGGAAACAAACATTATGGATGTAGGGACATGCAAGTCTGATGCAGGTTGGCTAGCCTAGATTACTATGTTTGCCCGGTGGACTATCAAAGCCACAAACAACCACGGCTGTGTGGGGGAAAAGCCATCTTCTTCCGTAAGTCATGGGGATGTGAGCATACAGGGGCTGCCTGGTGGAACCCAAACTCCTCATCAAATTCAGTTCATAGCATTGGCCATATTACCAATTAGACAACCAAAACCGATGGCCCGCAGAGGGGTGTCTAGATCCTCAAATTCTGTGTGACTTTTTCAACTTCGGCAAGTGCTCAAAAGGATGGAAGAAAATTCCCCTATGTGTATGCCTTTTCCCTCCTTTGCTCACATCATGAACTATGTTTCTCCAATAGATCCTTCTGCTCCAGACTCTCTGCTGTCACTCTCACATCAACAACCTGATTTCTCCCCTCCAATTACTAGATCAAAAACCCAAACCTCCGCTGGTTCTCAGACCATTGCCCCCTTGCTGAGGTAGCAGGTACTGAGGTACCCTTCCACCCACTCACTCCTCTCTTCTCCTGTCAGTGCCCACACTGGGTCCCACCAGGTCCTCTTACCAGCTAACCCAAAGCTCAAACCAGCTGAGGAGTGCCCTCAGACGCCTATCCAAGTTGTAATGAAAATGGCCTTTAAAGTTGCTTTGTCATCACTAAAAACAGGTTACTAAGAATTTAATGCCCCTCACAGGCTTTTTGGGATACTCACTCCTGTCTTCCCATCTGCTCTACCTGTTCTACTGCTCACGTTTTGTTGCCAGGAAAATTCCAAACCCTTTTCCCATTATTCTTTTATATCTCTTTTTCCTCATTCTCAGAACCACAGAACTGCTCTCACCCCCCGCCTTCCCCGTCTTCCCCTCTGTACCAGGCCCACAGAAAAATCTGAAATGGCCTTCTCCAGAAGTCTTCATCGTGGCTGACTTTAGGACTTTCAGCAACAAAGTCCCTATAAAAGAGTTCAGTGTACATAAACTTCCTCTTTTCGTGTTGCTCTGTTATACTTGGCCACTGGCTGGAAAAATCAGCACTTCTAAGCTAGACACCCCCTTACTAGTTTTTCACAAAATATGTGAACAAGGCCTCTGGCCTTGAGCTCAGGCTTCCAGAGATGGCTATATTTCCAAGATAAAGAAGTTACCAACTGGGCTCCATGGTAACAGCTGGCAGGGAGAAAATAAAAGAGAAGAAAAAAGCTCTCCCCCTCCCAGATGTCCTTAAAAAGTTATCTTTCCCAGAGAAGAGGAAAATAAAAACAGAACCAAAAACTGCTTTTTGTGAACTTCTGCAGACTGTAAATTTCTGAGTCTTTTCTCTTACATGTTGGGTACAAAATTCTGAAACTACCTAAACTTGGGATTCAGGGGATTAATTGATTACAATAGAAGCAATGCCCTCTATATCCGGTTGCAACCAAATAGGACTGTTTCCCTGTCTTCGGTGCTATCTTAGGTGCCTTGCCTTGTCCATACCTACAACAGTATAATTCTATATACTTAAACATTGTTTATTCATAGAATTATCAACTGATGTGATTAATTATGTAATGGTGCAGATGTTTCCCCGAGTGCTCTATCATGAGGCAGGATCATTTAAATTTCAAATAGGGGGGCATACAACCCGGTTCTGCTGGCAACCTGTATCTTGCACTTTAGCCATCCTATGAGGAATAGTAGTTGCTGCAGAGGTGGGCACAGGTACCACTGCCCTAATCCATGGGACACAACAAATGACCCAATTAGAAGCAGCAATACACCAAAACTTAAAGATATTAAAAAACCACCATCACAGCTTTACAAGAATCTTTAACCTCTCTCTCTGAAGTTGTTTTACAGAACAGGCGAGGGTTCGACCTCCTCTTCATGAGAGAAGGGGCCTTTGTCCTGCATTGAGGGAAGAATGTTGTTATTATGCCTACCATACTGGAGTTGTAAAAGAATCTATGATTAAATTAAGAAGAAGCATTGAAGAGCATCAACAAGAGAGAGAGGCCCAAAATGGGTGGTTTGAGTCTTGGTTCACAGAGTCCCCCTGGTTAACTACGCTTTTATCAGCCCTGGCCGGTCCCTTAATAATCCTCACATTATTGCTAACTGTAGGACCCTGTTTGCTCAACCGTGTAATTTCCTTTCTCCAAGCTCAAATTGGACAAGTTAAACTTATGGTAATCAGAAATCAATATACCACACTAGCAGACATAAAATGTGACATCCCCAATGATCACTATTATGATTTAATGTAACCAAAAGAAAGTGGGGAATGAAAGGTAAATAAAATAGGTAATTGTCACTTCCAGTTTTACGGTATGCTTAACAAAACACTGTTGATATCTTGAGAACTGTTTGCTAATCTTGTTCCCTGAATGTGCTGTACCAACTGCAAAACTGCAGAATGTACTCCCTCACCCATTTGCACGCAAACTACCCACTCGCCCTGACCCATCAATAATCTTCCCTCCCTGCCCTCTCCAAGGAAAGTATATAAGCTCTGCTTAAGCTGTTCTCAGGGCTCTCTCCTCTATTCAAGGGAGCTCTGAGCCCCAGCATGCTGGACCCCCATAAACTTTTGGCTGTTGCATTAGACAGTCCCTGGTAGTCTCTTCCTCCGATGCTCGCCTGACATTTACATTGGTAAAATAATAAGTGTGACCATTGCTTCTGTGTCCAAATGTACAAATTAATATTGGGGGTACAAATAGGTGTAACCTGTGATATGAATATAGAGATAATGCATGAATAGGCAATACTGTGAATAAATAATAAAATGGGTTCCAAATTTAATAATGGATTCAATTGAGATCTGAAAATATACAGGAAATCTTATATTGATACACATACATTCATTCCAACCAGTTATAGATCTAAACGTTATATTAGGATTATGGTTTGTCATGAAAAGTGTGTGAGTTTTGCTTCAAAACTGATTTGAAAGTTGAAAATAATGTGTTTGGAAAGAAGTCTCATGAAAAGACCAGACAAGAAACCTGGAGGAATCCATGTGTTCTGAAGCAGGAAGTTATTGAAAGTGAAACAAATGCCTATAAGTTTGCTAATTTGTGGATGAAATATATATCCTATGATGTGCATAAATTGAAGAAATAATAATGTACCAGTGTTGAATAAAAATGAACGTCCAAATACACATCATGTCCCATAGTAATCTACTTGCATTGATGTTAAACTGGGTCAGTTACTGTACAAATATTAGTATTTGTATGCAACATTAACTGAAGTTAGTTTTCAGTACTGGAAACAAATATGTATTTCATGTGGATGAATATTTCTGAGAATTATCTTGTGAATACTTGATTATAAATCCATATACATGAACATGAATGAGTTTAGGGAGTGTATATAAGACACATATATTTCATATTTTGAAAAATCTGGAGAATATATATATATATATATATATATATATATATATATATATATACAAAAAAACACACACAGAGACATTAAATTACCAATATATATGCCAATCGAAATTTATCATGATATATATATCATCAACAGATGCAAAAATAATTCTTTTACTGAACATGGATTTATGTTTAATGTTGTTCAACTAGGAAGCTCACCCATAGGTTGAATTTTAAGATCCAATAGGGTTTAGGAGGAGTGATTTCTTCTCATAATTTGTATCTGCCAAGTCAGCCACCTCACAAGAATGTACATGTGATACCAGGTAGGATTCTATATGTGCATATAAAATTACATGTTCTGAATAGGCTACAGATAAAGGGAGACAGGAATTTATATATTTATTAACTTTAAAAACACAAGGAGAACTATTTCAATTAAAAATTAACTAGATTTATAACACCTACCCTTCATAATGCAAATGGCAAGTCCAACTATACACCATGCCTTTTTTGAACTGCTTGTATTTCTATTCTGTTTGGGTTAGTTTTCTCCATCATATTAGGATTAGCAGTCAGAGTCTAGTAGTTTATGAGTTACTGTCAGGGATTAAGTATTTTGAATGGAAAATTGGAAAATGAATCTAATGTGTATGCATATATGTGCTACACAAAAATCTTCCCACTCTCATCCACAACAATGCCTTGACATTAACTTCGTCCCAAGTAAGACACAATTAGAGGAGAAAAGTTAGAAAATCTGTGAATGCATATGTGGAATGGAATATACTCAGGAGTTCACAACCTTGGAAGTGGTAGAGCAGTTTCCAAAAGTAAGGCACATGGTAAACACTCCACAAACATGGAGCTCTGCTGGCCTAAAGACTTCTTGATAAACTGCCTCTGAGGTTGGGCACTTGAAATATATGTTGTTGTCAGTAGCTTTAGCTTACTTTCTAGTGAGACCATCAAAGCTGGGTCTGCATCTATGTGACCTGGAGGACATTGTTTCTAATTTTCCAATGAACATGAGGCAGCAGTGTGAATACTCTCTTTGTAGTTAAACTATGGCCACTGGGAGCTAAGTGACTCACCGTGTGAACTGTGAAGCCATTTGGTCCTCCTCCACTTTTCGTGGTGGTTCTTGCTGATGCACTGGGACTTTGGTATTTTCTTTATGAAATACAAGGAGATCAACTGGGACACAGTGCTGGAGGGAGTTCTGTCACATGTGGAGCTCACGGTCTGCATGTGAATGCACCAACCAGGATTTTATCCCACATGGGTTGCCCCTTTGTCCATAGCAACCTGATTCTGAACATTGCCTTGAAATCTCCCTATATAAAAAGATGCCTTTACATGGAAGGTTCTCCTGGCTGTACCATGTCAGTCACAAGCCATTTGGAAGCAAATGGCAGATCCACATAGCCCCACCACACATATTTTATCACACACCTTCACACCACTGCTCTAGGCCCACTAATTTGCAGGTTCCAACTTACTGGCATCTCTGTTCTACACAATATTCATGAAACCCAGTCAGTCAAGGCACTGTCTGATACACTCATGATCAGCAATAGGACATCCAAAGATTCTCCAGTGCCACCTGGTAATGGGAATTTCAAAAATTTCATGGTGTTTATCTAGCCATTTTTCGAGGATGAAGTTGGAGAAACGTTGGGTTTCAAAAACCATTCAATGTTGAGGAAGCTCATTTCAATGAAACTCTGGAGAACTCTCATAGGCAAGGCCTCCCAAAGAGTGGACAAAAGGTCACATGAAGCCAGTCCAATTGAAGTCTACAATGTGAGGTACATGTGTGTTTTAACTCTCAACTATGGCTGCCAAGACTTTAAGAAGAAAATCATGGATTATCTTGGCTGAGATTCCCAGTGCTCTGTGGCCTTGATCTAAGTTTATAAGGGCTACTTTCATGCGTGGCCTCCTAAAATCCCAACAAAACTCATGGCAATTCTTCTCTGAGGTCAGTTCCAGAACTCAGTCTCTATGTGGATTCACACCAGAGTTCAAGCCCAGGTAGACCCAGTGATTTCTTCCAATCGCCACACAAATGACCAAAATTTAAACGAAAACACTCCCATATGGCCCTCATCTTTTCCACATAGACACTCATCATAACCTCTAGCTGGAGGTTTCTATGAGGGGCGCTGGACAAGACAGTGTCCAAAATAAGCTCCCTTGCCCATCATTTGCCTAAAGTCAGGGTGGCCTGGAAACCCTTCCTGTGAACCAGGAGTGATCAAATAGGCCTACCATTATTACTGTTCCACTTCTCCAATTTGAGGCCTACTGACTGTGGGGTTTAGATTCTTCATGTGGATTGGGGTCATGAGAAAACCCAAGCACCAATGGGCTAGACTCTGAAGGGCTTTGAAGAACTCATTTGACCCAAAGATTCCTATTCTCACCTTATGGAGGTCAGGAAACTTACAGAGGAAGGCGAGAGACTTCATCCATAATGAATGCTCTTTTGGCCATTTTGGTTTTGGATGCACACATGGCATCTTTCTTTAGATCCATCAGGTGCTGAGAATCTAAGCCACAGCCTCACACAGGGCCAACAGGCTGATTCAGACACATCCCTTTCGAAATCAATTACTCAAAAAGGGACAGGTGATGCCCATTCATTTGCATTAGAGAACTGTTTTATTCAGGCTTCACAACGGGGTGGCCTTGGCAAAGACCTTCCTGACATTTAGTGCTATAGAACAATAGGTAAGCAAAAGTCCCAAAGCAGGGTTTCTCCACTGAGACTTTTCCTGGTAACACTGATATCTGAGTTTTCTGAGATTCTCGCCATTCCCTTCAGCTATCCAGTACATGGCCAAGTCACAGAGCTTGGAGGTGGTACCTATCTTGGTCACAAAATCATGAGCCTATTCTGGAGAGTGGCCAGAATTCAGGAAGAAAACAGGAACTTAGGAAGATTGCAGGTCTTGCCCACAAATAAGGCAATCCACTGTCCTTTTATAAATTGGGCAGCGTGAATGTTGGGAAGCTTTCTCCTAGACAGGACACATCCATTGTTGCATTTTCTTTTGTAATGTCTACACCCACGGACAAAGTGGGATACACAGACATAGAAACACTTGCCTTGTCAAATGACTTAATAGAAACAGTCCACTCCAAAACAAACAAACCAACTTTCCTACGTATTCTCAGAACATGAGACAAAACCACAAACCCACACTCATTCCCACAAATGCACCTCCTTCCCCCAAGAAGGTCTGTTACTAACCGGAGTGTCCTCTGCCTGGTGAGCCATTCTTTGTTCACCCGAAATGGCCTGTCTGTTCTCAAATCTGGACTCCTAGGCCCACTCTGTGAAGTTCTCAGGAGCCAGCTTTGAGCCGCCACTACCTGCTTTCTCAGGAAAGACACCTCTTCAGATTTTTTCTGGCATTTGGCCATCTTCACATCTGTAGGTACCAAGAAAGACTGACTCTTTCCATGATAAATCCAAACAAGTGAGATCTCTGTGACTGTTACTGGGCCTGGCCCTGGGTGCCTGGTTTCCGGGATCCCAAGTTCAGAGAGTTCCATCCCAAAGAAGTGAGGTAGGTCACTTCCTTCATGAACTGAATGAGCTCACAGCCTTGGCAAACACTTTGTCCTAACAGTTTCTTCCTAGGGTCCCATGAGATGGAGGCTGCCCCTACTTCCTGTGACACTTTCACAAGTTAGAATGATATATCAACCATAGGTACTCGGGGAGAGATCTCCACACAGGCTTGGTTTTGTCCATTTTGTCTACATTAAAATGCGAGAGGCTTATTCAGACACATCTCTTCATCCTGACAAGGTTATTTGCCATGGAAAATGACTTTTGGTCTCTCAGGTCCTTCATTGCATTCTATATCTTCTTCAGGGATAATTTCTGCATGGATCTTTGAGATTCTCAGCAGGTGGAAGATCCCCTATATTCCTGTATTGTAAGACCAACTCTATCCCTGCACTGCTGTAAAGTTAGATTGAGGGAACAGTGTATGGTTAGTGTTAATATCATGTTCTATTTGGGTTAGGAATCATTCTGCTGGATGAATAATGGTATTGGGAACCTGAGATATTTACAAGAATATATAGGTGAAATATAAGTATGGAAACAGAAATCTAGGGAAGACTTGAAGCCAAGTAGGACATTGGGCCCTTGAGTAGCATACTTTGCTTTGAATTATATTCTGCACAGATGTCTCAGATAAATCGATATACAAAGAAATAGGATCTTATACACTGGATGATTGTATAACATACAGAATATCCAATAAAAAAGGGATAGTCTGTAAGATTAGCAAGATAGTCAGTAGATTTAGAAAGAAGAGTTAGTATAGCATTTGTACCAAAAGTTCTTTACAAATAAGGTTTCGGGTAGAGAGTGAATGTAAATGTCAGCACAATGACGAATTGGGGAAAATATGTAGGAAAGCAGATATAAATAGAGACATTAGGAAGTCAGTAAAAGTATAAAGTGTGTAATTTGTTTAGACATTTTCAACGGTTTGAGTCTGAATATATAATCTTAGGCAGAAACTAATATGTTGTCACAAATTGGATTGACTTTTGAGAGCATTAGGTAACCAGGACATGGATGTTTTTATTAATCCATGCTCACTTTTTATTTAGGCTTTGGTAAAATCATAAGTGTGACCTTTGCATTTTGTGTCCAGAATATTATTGTGATAAAATGTATATGTAGATCAGGTGACATGAGTATTCCTTCCACCATTTCTGGGAGCACTATTTTGAAGAAATATAAATTAGTATTTGGGGTACAAAGGGGTATACCCTGTGTCATAGAATATATTGATAATGCATCAATTGACCATCATGTGAATAAATAATATAACTGGTTCCACTTTAAATAATGGATTGAATTGATATCTGAAAATATAAAAGAAATCTCACATTGATATACAATCATTCACTGCAACCAGTTATACATCTAATGGTAATATTATGGTTGTGGTTTATCCTGAAAGGTGTGTGAGTTTTGTTTCAAAAGTGATTATGGAAATCAAAAATAATGTGTTTGGAAAGAAGTCTCATGAAAAGAATAGTCAAGAAACCTGTAAGAATACATGTGTTCTCAAGCAGGAAGTGATTGAACATTATATATCATACTATATATAATGTGCATAAACTGCAGAAATAGTAATGTACCGGTGATGAATAAAAATGAACATCAAAATACACATCATGTCCCATAGGAATCTACTTGCATTGATGTTAATCTGGGTCAGTTACTGTAGAAATATTAGGATTTTTATGCACCATTCACTGAAGTTACTTTTCAGTACTAGGAAAAAAGTATGTATTTAAGTTGGATGAATATTTCTGAGAACAATCTTGTGAAAATTTGATTATAAATCCACATAAATCACAAAAAATTATGAACACAAAAGTCACATGGACATTAAAATGTAGCAATATATATGCCAATTTAAATCCATCTTGAAATATATATCATCCACTGATCCAAAACTATTTATTTAATGAACTTGAATTTATGTATAATGTTGTTCAGCTAGGAAGCTCCCCCATAGATTAAATTTTCTGTTCCAACAGTGTTTAGGAGGAGTGATCTCCTAAATGTGTATGCAAATATGTGCTACACAAAAATCTTCCCACTCTCATCCAGAACAATGCCTTGATATTACCTTCACCCCAAGTAAAACACAGTTGGAGGACAAGAGTTAGAAAATCTGTGAATACGTATCTGGAATGTAAAATGGTCAGGAGTTCACAACCTTGCAGGTTGTAGAGGAGTTTCCAAAAGTAAAGGACAGGCTTGATAGACCCAACCTGATCTTTTATTAGAATTGGGAGCCATCTTGCCAGAAAGCCGTGAAAAGATAATTTGGGCTTTACTATAAATTACTGCAAATTCTGAACCTGCTTGGAATGCGTGCCCGTGCCTTGAACTCATCCATGCCTGGCTCTCTGACCAGATAACAGTGCTCTCTGAAACATTAGTGACACCTAATAAATATTGGCCTTCCCAAGCCAGACAACGACCCTCTCTGAGTCTCTAATGGTCCTCATAATTTCTGATGTTGGGGCCAGCAAAAAAAATGTAAACTACCATTAGTGTGATGCTTTCAAAGTTCTGTTATCTGTAACCCCCTTTTTGTGTAACTTTCTGGGCTATATAGCTGGGCTGTAGGAAAGGTGGTGTTGCTGTCTTGTTCCCGCCATTTTTGGAGGGAGAGGCAGCCTGGCCGGTTTTAATAATAAGCTTGCCTTAATTTGATTTTAATTGGAGTCAGTGGTCTTTTCTTGCATCCTAGTCCAACATTTTGGAGTTCCCCAGTGAGATGACCCTGCCCGACCAGATCACAAGACCAGACTGCTGAAAATTCTGAAGCTGGCCTTCCCTCCAGGGCTACGGGCTGGGGAGCCACTCTAGGGGGTGCACAACTTGAGATGTTCCAAGGCCTTGGAGTGAGCCGTCGGTCTGGGGAGCACTGCAGTGAACCACCGCACTGAAACTATTAGCAAGCACCTGGTGGAGGAGGCCTCCATAGGTAAGTGGCACCTTGATAACATCTTATATCTGGTTAAGGGAGATCTATTCTAATGACAGAGAGGTGGCCTGGGGAGGCTCACATACACTCCTGTCCAGGACAGTAATGAGAATCGTTCTGTCCTCTGTTCCGTTCTGTAGGGAATTCCTTTCAAGGTTAGAGAGGTGCCGAGGAACACGCACGTGCTCCTACCCCAGAGCTTTAGCAAGACGTTGAATTGCTCCTCTGTTTTTCTGTTTTGGCACCGGGATTCTGTTTTTTTTTTTTTTTTGTGTGTGTGTGTGTGTGTGTTTTGTTCTGTATTCTATATGTTCTTTTGTTTTTGTGCATTTTGTTTTGTGATTTCTGTGATAAAATCTTAAGGATATTGAACGTGAAAATGGGTAACAAAGCAAGTAAGCCTGACACCCCTTTGGACTGTGTTTTAAGGAACTGTGATGAACTTTACCACCATTTGTTAAGCAGAATGAGAGAAGCCCCTAGCTGGCTGCCTGGAGCACACCCAGTGCAGATGGCAATGCCTGCTGGGGAATGAAGAACTGAGTATCTCCCAGCATCTGCCAAAGCCCTGTTTATTCAGGGAATTCCCTCCTTCGTTCCCTGCACTGTAAGGATAATGCCGCCTCTGTCTTCTTAAAAAAAGAGAAAAACAAAAAGGGGACACTAAATGCAGTAAAGTCACCATGGAGACACTTTATTTTACATTTCAGGTTGCTCCTCTGTGAAAACATTTGGTCCCCTTGTGGGGACATCTGTGGTGCCACTGGGGAAGGAGATTTTTCTCTTATTTGCTCTGTTTTAAAGGGTTCTGTCTGTCAGCCATTGTCTGGAGTTCATTTCTGCCTGTCTTGTGCCTTTTTTCTGGCCCTTTAAGACATGTGCAATAATGTGTTAATATTATAAATTGTTTCTTGGAAATGATCTTAGCTGAATTTGTGTCTAAATGATGATGTTTCATTGTACCAATCTGGTATCTGAATGGGTTTTTGAAGCATTTCACAATCTTGCAGTTAAAAGTCGGGTTTAGGTAATTGTTTAGTTTATGGTTTCAGATAATTCATGCCAGAGAACATAAATACTTAGGATGGAAAACTAAAGAACTCTACTTCCAAGTTGGCAAGTAACTTCCCAATCATTCAGACTTTTTTTCACCAATTTTAAATTAGGTAGCCTGGGAAAATGTCACTGTGTGTACCAGTGCATTAATTTGGACAAGGATACTAAATCATAGTATGATATCTGTTGACAAAACAACTTGTGAAGATATAAAATTTTGTGAATTGTATCTTAAACTTGTATCATAATTTTCAACATCCTAACCTGAAAATAATGGTTAAAATACCTTAGGCCTAAGGTTTCTGCTCAGAATAGCCATTTTTTCCTGCTTCTTCCAGACCTCAGCCAGGGATTATTTTGAAATGCAAATGAAAGAAGCCTGTAAGCTTAGTAGGAGACTTATTTGAGGCCTAAGGAAAAAAAAAGTAAAATGTATGGTATTTACTTATTACTGGCCAGTCATTTTTTCTAGGACTCATATTTTTTTCCTTAGATTCTTTATTTATTTTTTGAGCTCATGATTTTGCTCCTACAGACCTAGGTTAATGTTTTTGTGATCAGTAATATCTTTGACCAACTGTGGAATTTTTAAATCATTGCAGTGGAGATTTCACCTGTGAAAAGCTACAAGGCCTTCACTTTTATTATGTGTGCACAATTTGTTATGTGTTGTATGTCTATATATGTATACATATGTCCATATATCATATATATGATACACAAATTAACATATATAAGGAGCACTCATATTACAAAGCACTCATAAAAACAATTTTAAAAAGTGGATCCAAAGATCTTTAATTCACGTGATTTAAATGTTTCAATTTAAATTGGGTAAACTGATAAATATAAATTTCTTTAAATTTAAGCTTACAAGTTTTTCTAGGTGTTCAAAAATCTAATAAAGTATTAATGTCTACAAAAGGTCTAATATGCCTATGTTCCAGGACTTTTCTTTCAATCAAAAAAATGGCTTACACTGTTCAAAACATTTGTCTAATATTTTGATAAATAAGTAAAGTAAATTTGATATGGGATTACTCATTCATGAGTACTTTTGTTTGATATCTGATTGATACACTAAGGTCTGTATAAGTTTGTACTAAAGTCTGTATAAGATTGTAAAAATCAGTCATGTGTTAAAGAGACAAAAATTTCTTAAACATAAGTTTACCCATAACATTTAGTTTATTAAGATTTAAATTTTCTAGAGCAGGCAACCATAAAAATTAAACAACTGTTTAATTAAGAACTGTTATTTTAGAGCACTGTACTGCCATTTCTTTAAAAGCTAAACTTGGTTAATGTAGAAACATCAATGTAATTGTGATGCTATTAATGTGCTCATATCTTCCAGTTATAAAACTCTATAAGGTAGAAACTTTAAAAGAGCATTATATCAAGCAGGTGTTCTGAAGTTGTATGGTAAATAAAATATATATTGGGGATTTATTTACCTGTTATCAATAATATATGTAAAGTTTTATGTTACTTTTTACATTGTGGAACAATTTAAATGTATTTTTAAGTTAATGAGACCCTAATCTATGTAAAGGTTAAAATCTTTCAGCCGTACTTTAATTCATGTTTTAAATGTGATATCATATGGTGTGAGCTAATGTTCATGTGACCTCAAAAAATTTATGTAAACTTTGTAAAATGATATTTAAAAAACAAAGATCAGCTTTAGAACTAAAGCATTTAAGGTTTATAAGGAGCCCTGCTTACCTGAGATAAGACTCTGTGTCCCATCTTACTACATGTGAGAATGACTACGAAAGCAGTTGGTCAGATTTTATTTCATTTAAAGTTATGTTCAAATTTTTTTTTCTGTCAAGATTACTAGGATCTCAAAAAGATGATATAATATATAACTCACCCAAAAAATTCAGGGTAGCTATTACATGAACTAAGTATTTTTACTCTTGTTAAAAAAATTTTATTTTTTAATTTCCTTATAAGTGATCTAAAGATTTCCTGTTGGTGTTTTACAGAAGTGTTGCTTTAAGAACACAACATGGGTTAATTTAAGATAATAAGTCATCAACTACAAGACAGACAGAATAATAAGATCCCAATTAATAATATATAAATAATTATAAACTTATAGACATTAAAGCACAGTACTCTTAATATATGGCTGTTAAAATTCATTTGCTGGTTGTTTCAGATTAGGATTGAAAATTAAAGTTAAATAAAAAGTTCCAAAAAAAACGATATTTGACTCTTGCCCTCTGAGTCAGTCTGAATCCAGGGAACAAGGGATTTCTCTATGAGCTTTGCAACTCTGGGCCACATAACCTCCCGATCAGAGAGATTAATGAGACCACTGGAGAACAGAAAGCCAATCAGTGCATTTGCTACAAAGAGGTGAGTCATCAGGAAAGGGAGACATCCCTGATGCTTCTGAGGGAAGCCACATGGTCAAGCAAGACCTGGACCCACATAGCTCAAATTGCACTAGCAGAACTGAGAAGCTGCTCTCAAGTATCCCAAAAAATGACTCCCATAAAAGCTCAGCTGACTGCTAACAATAGATAGAAACAAAAGTCAGTTTGACTGCTTCATCTTAAACACTTAGCAAAGACAGTTAAAACCAAAATACAGCCAATCCTGGGCATTTTAAATAATAATAATAATAATAATAATAATAATAATAATAATATTTTAAGGTATACACTTTATGTTAGCCTCCCAAAATAAGTAAAACCGTTGGCTACAAAGAAGGATTCTCAGAGAGGAATGCCTGATAACTATAAAAATAGACTATCAAGAGGAGCTTCCAGAGGCAGAAGTTTTTAGTTTAAGGCCTACAGATATTCCTAACCTACACAGGTAGGCTTGGTGTTTGCTAGTACAATTATCCAGCCCTGAGTAACAAAATTAAATGTTTCTCTATTAAACACAGAGGTCATACTAGTGAAAGGATTCTGCAAAATCAGATGACATTAAATTATTAAACTGTATATTATGGGGAGGGACAACTGTATCACTAAAAGTTAAATATTAAGTTCACAGTCCTGATAATTGGGGATATTAAAGACTGGTGAGGGTACTTCATACAGTGACATGATCCAGCTACTGATACATTTATTCAATACTCATGTTTTTTGTTTCTCTCATAGAAGAACCCATCCCCAGATGACTTTACAACCTGTTCTTCCTCAACAAGACTTCAAAAAGAACTGACTTCAAAAAGGCAACTCATGTCCCTCACGCCATGCACACTCATGTCACCCTTTCTCAGCTGAGAAAAAGCCAAAATGAGAGACGACTCTCTACTTACACCAATGGAGCCAAAAATAAATAGACTATCAATATAAGTAATTAATTAAGTCAGGTAATATCAGGGAGACTGGTTTTCGGTGAGTTCTAAAAATTTGGTGACTGTTAACTGAGGGATTAAAATTTCTTCAGTGCTTTTCCACTAACCTATCAAGGATTAAAAGGGACACATTAAAAAAAGGGGGGAATGATACACCCAACCTTACCTTTTATTAAAATTGGGAGCCATATTGCAACAAAGCCATGAAAAAATCATTTTGGCTTTACTGTAAATTACTGCAAATTCTGAACCTGCTTGGAATGACTGCCCATGCCTTGAACTCACCCGTGCATGGCTCTCTGACCAGATAGCAGCCCTCTCTGAAACTTTGTCACACCTCATAAATATTGGCCTTTTGTGGCCAGACAATGACCCTCTCTGAGGCTCTAATGGTCCTCATAAATTTTGATGTTGGGGCTAGCAAAAAAAAAAAAATGTAAACTCCCATTAGTGTGATGCTTGTCAGAGTTCTATTATCTGTTACCCCATTTTTGTGTAACTTTCTGGGCTACAAACCTGGGCTGTAGTAAAGGTGGGGTTGCTCTCTTGTTCTCGCAATTTTGGGAGGGAGTGGCAGCCCAGCCAGTGGAAATAATAAGCTTACTTTAATTTGATTTTAATTGGAGTCAGTGTTCTTTTCTTACATCCTGGTCTAAGAGGTAAACACTCCACAAACATAGAGCTCTGCTGGCCTAAAAACTTCTTGAGAAACTGCCTCTGAGGTTGGATACTTTAAATATATTTTGTTGTCAGAAGGTTTAGCTTCTTTTCTAGTGAGACCATCAAAGCTGGGTCTGCATCTATGTGAATGGAGAGCATGGTTTCTTATTTTCCAATGAACATGAGGCAGCAGTGCTGAATTATCTCTTGGTAGGTAAACTGTGGCCATTGGGGGCTAAGTGTCTTCCTGTGTGGACTGTGAAGCCATTTGATCATCCTCCATTTTTGTGGTGTTTCTTGGTGCTGCACTGGGAGTTTGGTATTTGCTTCACGAAATACAAGGAGTTCAACTGCGACACAGTGCTGGAGGGAGTTCTGTCACGTGTGGTGGGTCAGAAACTGCAGGAGAATGCACCAACCAGGCTTCTATTTCACATAGCTTTTTCCTTGACCATACCCACCTGATTCTGAACATTGCCTTGAAACCTCTCCATATAATAAGATGCCTTAACATGTAAGGTTCTGCTGGATGCACCATGGCAGCCAAAATGCATTTGGAAGTCAATTGGAAATCCACACGGCCCCACCTCAGATATTTTATCACACACCTGCACACCACTGCTCTGGGCCCACTATTCAGCAGTGCAAATTACTGGCATCTCTGTTCTTCACCATTTTCATGAAACCCAGTCAATCAAGGCACTGTCTGGTACACTCATGATCAGCAACAGGAGATCCAAAGGTTCTCCAGTGCCACCTGGTCATGGGAGTTTTAAAAATTTCAGGGTGTTTATCTAGCCACTTTTCAAGGATGAAGTTGGAGAAACTGTGGGTTTAAATTCATTCAGGAACCATTTAATGTTGAGGAACCTCATTTCAATGAATGCTCTGGAGAACTCTCAAAGGCAAGGCTTCCCAAAGAGTAGCCAAACGGTCACATGAAGCCCAGCCCATTGAGGTCTACAATGTGAGGTCCATGTGTGTTTTGACTCTCAACTATGCCTGTCAAGTCTTTCAGAATAAAATCATGTGATATCCTGGCTGAGATTCCCAGTGATCAGTCGAAAGCCACCCTTGGCCTAGATTTCAGTTTCCAAGGGCGACTCTCATGCGTGGCATTCTAAAATCGCAACACAATTCATGACAATACTTCTCTGAGGTCAGTTTCAGAACTCAGTCTCTAAGGGGAATCATACCAAAGTTCCAGCCCTGGTGGATCCAGTCATTTCTTCCAACTGCTACACAAATGAACACAATTAAAACCAAAACACTCCCACATGGTCCTCACCTTCTTCCATATAGACACTCATTATAACCTCTGGCTGGAGGTTTCCATGAGGGGTGCAGCACAAGACGGTATCCAAAACAAGCTCCCTTGTCCCTTATTTGCTTAAAGTCAGCTAGGCCTGGACACCATTCCTGTGAACCAGGAGTGATAAAATAAGCCTGGGCTTAATACTGCTCTGCTTCTCCAATTTGAGGCCTACTGACTGTCAGGTATAGATTCTTTATGTGATTTGGAATAATGAAAAAACCCAAGCTCATATGGGCTAGCCTCTCCAGGGCTTTGAAGAACTCATTTGACTCAAAGGATCCATATTCTCCCTTGATGGAGATCAGAAACCTATCAGAGTAAGGCAAGATACTCCATACACAGTGACTGATCTTTTTGCCATTTTGGTTTTGAAAGCACACATGGAATCTTTCTTTAGTTCCAACAGGTGCTGAGAATCTAAGCCACTGCCTCACACAGGGCCAAGTGGCTGATTCAGACACATCCATTTCCAAAGCAATTAAGCAAAGATACACAGGTGATGACCATTCATTTCCATTTGAAAACTGTTTTCTTAAGGCTTCACAAATTGGTGGACTGAGGCAAAGACCTTCCTGACACTCAGAGCAACAGAAAAATAGGTAAGCAAAAGGCCCAAAGCAGGGTTTCTCTACTGAGACTTTCTTTGTCACACGGTTATCTGAGTTTTCTGAGATGCTTGCTATTCCCTTCAGCTATCCAGTACATGGACATGTCACAGAGCTTGGAGGTGGTACATATCTTGGACAGAAAACCATGAGCCTACTCTGGAGAGTGGCCAGAATTCAGGAAGAAAACAGGAACTTCAGAAGATAGTGGGTGTTGCCCGTCCCTAAAGCAACCTGCAGTCCACTCATAAATTGGACAGGATGAATGTTGGCAAACTTTCTACTAGACAGGACACATCCATTGATGCATTATCTTTTATAATGTCTACAACCACGGACACAGTGGGATACACAGGCATACCAACAATCACCTTGTCAAATGACTTACTATAAACAGTCCACTCCAAAACAAACAAACCGCCTTTCTTACCTATTCTCAGAACATGAGACTAAACCACAAAATCACAACCACACCCACAACGACACCTCCTTTATTCAAAAAGGTCTGTGACTAATTGGAATGTACTCTGACTGATGGGCCATACTATGTTTCCTTGAAATGGCCTGTCCTTCTCAGATCGGGTATCCTTGGCCAACACTGTGAAGTTTTCAGGAGCCAGTGGTGAGCCACTACCTGCTTTCTCAGGAAATTCCCCTTTTCAGAACTCTCCTGGCATTTGGCAATCCTCACATCAGTAGGTACCAAGGAAGACTTACTCTGTCCTTGGTTATTCCAAACAACTGAGCCCACTGGGAAAGAAACTGGGACTGACTCTGGGTGCCTGGCTTCCTGAATCCCAAGTTCAGAGAGATCCGTCATCAAGGAAGAGGGGTAGGTCACTTCATTCAGGAACTGAATGAGGTTACTGCCGTGGCAACCACTTTGTCCTAACAATTGCTTTCAAGGGTCCCATGAGATGGAGGCTGCCCCTACTTCCTGTGACACTTTCACAAGTTAGATTGGTATATCAACCATTGGCACCTGGGAACAGCTCTCCACACAGGCCTGGTTTGGTCCATCTTCTCTACATTAAGAAGAGAGAAGCTGATTCAGACACAACCCTTCATCCTGACCAGGTTGTTTGCCATGGAGGATGACTTTTGGTCTCTTAGGTCCTCCATAGCTGCTTACAACTTCTCCAGGAATCATTTCTGCATGGACCTTTGAGTTTCTCAGCATGTGGAAGATCCCCTATATTCCTGTATTGTAAGACCAACTTTATCCCTGCTCTTCTGTAAAGTTAAATTGACTGAACAGTGTATGGTTAGGTTAACTAACAGGTTCGATTTGGATTAGGAATCTTTCTGCGCGATGAATAATGGTATTGGGAAACTGCGATATTTACAAGAATATATAGGTGAAATATAAGTATGAAAACAGAAATCTAGCTAAGATATGAAGCCCAAAAGGGCATTGGGCCCTTGATTGGGATACGTAGCTTTGAATTATGTTCTGCACTGATGTGTCAGGTAAATCGATATACAATGGCTTAGGTCCTTGTACCATGGATGATTAAATGTAGAAGAGAACTTCCAGTCAAAAGGGATAGTCGGTAGGATTCGGAAGATTCTCAGTAGGTTTAGAAAGAAGAGTGAGTATAGGATTTGGACCAAATGTTGTTTAGCAATAGGGTTTCCGGTAGACAGTGAATGTTAATGTCAGCACAAGTGAAGAGACTGTCACAATGATGAACTGGGGAAAATAGTTAGGAAAGCTGATATCAATAGAGACATTACGAAATCAGGCAAAGTATAAAGTGAGTGATAGGATTAGATATTTTCAAAAGGGTTGAGTTTGAATATATAATCTAAGAAAGAAACAAATATGTAGTGACCAATAGGATTGACATTTGACAGCATTAGGCAACCTGGACATGGATGTTTAGTAATCCATGCTCACTTTTCATTTAGTCTTTGCTACAATCTTAAGTGTGACCTTTGCTTTTTTTGGCCAGAATATTAGTGTGATAAAACGTACATGTAGATCAGGTGACATGACTCTTTCCACCATTTCTAGCAGCAACATTTTCAAGACGTATAAATTAGTAATGGGGGTAAAAAGAGGTGTACCCTTTGTCTGTGCATATAGAGATACTGCATGAATAGACCATACTGTGAATAAATAATATATCTGGTTCTGACTTTAAATAATGGATTGAAATTATATCTGAAAAAATACAGGAAATCTTATATTGACATACAAACATTCATTCCAACCAGTTATATATCTAATGGCCACATTAAGGTTATGGTTTATCATGAAGGGTGTGTTAGTTTTGCTTCAAAAGTGATTATGGAAATCGAAAATAATGTGTTTGGAAAGAAGTCTCATGAAAAGACCAGTCAAGAAACCTGGAGGAATACATGTTTAATGAAGCAGGAAGTGATTGTGAAACAAATGCGTATAAATTTGTGAACTTGTGGATGAAGTATATATTTCCTATGATTTGTAAAAACTGAAGAAATAGTAATGTACCAGTGTTGAATGAAAATAAACGTCAGAATACACATCATGTCCCATACGAATCTACTTGATTGATGTTAATCTGGGTCAGTTACTGTACAAATATTAGGATTTGTAAGCACCATTTACTGAAGTTAGTTTTCAGAACTATGAAACAAATGTGTATTTCAGGTGGATGAATATTTCTGAGAATAATTTTGTGAAAAGTTTATTATAAATCCACATTTTTGAACATGGATGAACTTAGGGAGTGTATTTAAGAAACATATATTTCATATTTTCAAAATCAGGACAGTGTGTGTATATATATATATATGTATATATATATATATATTCATAATTATATATATGTGTATATACATATATATGTGTCTATATATATATACACACACACACACACACACACACACACACAAAACACACACACAGACATTTAAATGTAGTTATATATATATGCCAATCGAAGTTCATCATAAAATATATAGCATCCACAGATGCAAAAATATTTATTTTACTGAACAAGGATTTATGTATAATGTTGTTCTACTAGAAAGCTCACCCACAGTTTGAATTTTCAGTTCCAACAGCGTTTAGAGGAGTGATCTCTTCTCACAAGTTGTATCTGCCAAGTCAGTCACCTCACAAAAATGAACGTGTGATACCAGGTAGAATTCTATATAACCATATAAAAATAAATGTGCTGAATAGGCTACAGAGAAAGGGAGAGGAATTTACATATTTGTTAACTTTAACAACACATGGAGAACTATTTCAATTAAAAATTGACTAGATTTATAACACCTACCCTTTATCATGCAAATGGCAAGTCCAACTATACCCCATGCCTCCTCTAAACTGCTTGTATTTCTATTATGTTTGGGTTGTTTTTCTCCATCATGTTTGGATTAGTAGACAGAGTATAGTAGGGTATGGGTTATTGTCAGGGATTCAGTATATTCAATGGAATATAGGAAAATGAATCCAATGTATATAAAATATATGCTACACAATTATCTTCCCACTCTCATCCAGAACAATGCCTTTACATTACCCTTCACCCTAAGTAAGACACAATTAGAGTTGAAGAGTTTGAAAATCCGTGAATGCATATCTGGGGTGGAAACAGTACTAAGAAACAAATAAGTATTTCAGGTGGATGAATATTTCTGAGAATAATCTTGTGAAAAGTTGATTATAAATCCACAACATAAATATGATTGAATTTAGGAAGTGTGTAATAAGACACATATTTCATGTTTTGAAAAATCTTGAGAGTGTATCTATATATATATATACATATTTATATACACAAACAGAGAGAGACATTAAAAATTGCAATATATATGCCAAACGAAATTCACCATGAAATATATATCATCCACAGATCCAAATATATTCATTTTACTGAACATTGATTTATGTATAATGTTGTTCAACTAGGAAGCTCACTCACATTTGAATTAAATGTTCAAGCAGCATTTAGGAGGAGTGATCTCTTCTTCCAATTTGTATCTGCCAAATCAGCCACCTCACAAGAATGTACGTGTGGTACCAGGTACGATTCTATATGTGCATATAAAAATACGTGTGCTGAATAGGCTACAGAGAAAGGGGGACAGGAATTCATTATTTGTTAACTTTAAAAACGCATGGAGAACTATTTCAACAAATAATTGACTAGATTTATAACTGCTACACTATACCATGCAAAAGGCAACTCCAACTATAAAACATACCTCCTCTAAACTGCCTGTATTTCTATTCTGTTTTTGTTATTTTTCTCCATCATATTAGGATTAGTAGTCAGAGTCTAATAGGATATATGTTAGTTTCAGGGATTCAGCATTTCTAATGGAAAATAGGAAATTGAATCCAATGTGTATGCAAATATGTGCTACACAAAATTCTTCCCACTTTCATCCAGAACAATGCCTTGACATTACATTCTCCTTAAGTAAGACACAATTAGAGGATAAGAGTTAGAAAATCTGTGAATATATATCTGGAATGGAGAATACTCAGGAGTTTACAACTTTGGAGGTGGTAGAGAAGATTCTAAAAGTAAGGAACAGGGTAAACATTCAAGAAACATGCAGCTCTGCTGGCCTACATACTTTTTGAGAAACTGCCTCTAAGGGTGGGTACTTGAAATATTTGATGTTCTGAGGAGATTTAGTTCATTTGTAGAGAGACCATCAAAGCTGGGTCTGCATCTATGTTACTTGGAGGACATGGTTTCTTATTATCCAATGAACATGAGGCAGCAGTGCTGAATTCTCTCTTTGTAGGTTAACTATGGACACTGGGGTCTAAGTGTCTTTCAGTGTGGACTGTGAAGCCAATTGGTCATCCTCCACTTTTCGTGGTGTTTCTCGCTGCTCCACTGGGAGTTTGGTATTTGCTTCAAGAAATACAAGGAGTTAAAATGGGACAGAGTGGTGGAGGGAGTTTTTTAAGGTGTGGTGAGTCAGGGTCTTCAGGAGAATGCACCAACCAAGGTTCTATCCCACGTAGATTGCCCCCTTGAGAATAGCAATATGATTCTGAACATTGCAGTGAATCCTCTCCATATAACAAGATGCCTTTACATATATGGGTCTGCTGGCTGCACCATGTCAGTCACAAGCCATTTTTAAGCCAATGGCTGATCCACATGGCCACAACACAGATGTTTTATCAGACAATTGCATACCACTGCTCTAGGCCAACTACTCACCAGGCTCCAACTTACTGGCATATCTGTTCTACACCATTTTCATGAAACAAAGTCAATCAAGGCAGTGTCTGGTATACTCAGGATCAGAAACAGGACATCCAAAGTTTTTTCAGTGCCAGCTTAACATGAAAATATCAAAAATTTCATGGTAATTGTCTAGCCATTTTTCACGGATGAAGTTTGCGTCTCTGAGGGCTTCAATTAATTCAGGAACCATTAAATGGTGAAGAAGCTAATTTCAATGAAAGCACTGGAGCACTCTCACAGGCATGGTTTCCCTAAGGGTGGCCAAAATGTCACATGAAGCCAGGCCCATTGAGATCTACAATGTGAGGTTCATGTGTGTTTTAAACTCAAATATGGCTGCCACGTCTTTAAGAAAAATTGTATGTAATATCCGGGCTGAAATTCCCAGTGTTCTGTGGAAATCCAACCTGGGCCTAGATCTCAGGTTCCAAGGGCGACTCTCATGTGTGGCCTCCTAAAATCCCAACACAATTCATGGCAATACTTCTCTGAGGTCAGTTAAAGAACTCAGTCTCTAAGGGGAATCACACCAGAGTTCAAGCCCAGTGGAACAGTCATCTCTTCCAACCGCCACACAAATGACCACAATTAAAACCAAAACACTCCCACATGGTCCTCATCTTCTTCCATATAGACACTCCTTATAACGTCTGGCTGGAGTTTTCAATGAGGTCCACAGCCCAAGTCAGTGTCCAAATTAAGGTCCTGTTCCCCTCATTTGTCTAACATCAAGGTGGCCTGGACAGACTTCCTGTAAACCAGGAGTGATCAAATAGGCCTGCCATTAATACTGCTCGGCTTTTTCAATTAGAGGCCTTCTGACTCTGTGGTTTAGATTCTTTATGTGAATTTGAGTCATGAGAAAACCCAAGCCCCTCTGCAGAGATTTGAAGAACTCATTTGGCCCAAAGGATTCCTATTCTCCCTTCATGGAATTCAGGATCCTAACAGAGGAAGGTAAAAGAATTCATTCACAATGAGTGAATATTTGCCATTTTGGTTTTGGATGGACACATGGGATCTTTCTTTTAATCCATCAGGTGCTAAGAATCTAAGCCACTGCCTCACACAGGGCCAAGAGGCTGATTCAGACACATCCTTTTCCAAAGCAATTAAGCAAAGAGCCA